>NW_007578473.1:330277-346380 GCF_000690725.1 Stegastes partitus
TTTTGGTTTTTTGAACTGTGGTTTATGACCTGTTTCTGGACTGCCTGCCGGCTTGGTTTTTTGGTGGTTTTCTTTTTTCTCCCCCTATAGACTTCAGATTATCTGCCAGACTGTTCTGGACACCTTTTCTTTGTTTTCAGTTTTGTTTCTGCCTTATTAAAATCCTTTTGCACTGTACCTGCCTGTCAGCCTGATCTGTGTCTGCTCCTGGGTTCCCCGATTGCCCCCGTGACAGTCAGGACCATGCATCCTGATCAGGATCACATCAAACACGCTGAACCCCGTCTGAGCCAAACAAACATATTTTTATGTCATCTTAACATCTAATGAGCATCGTTTAGCAAAATTTCATGCAGTTTTAAAGTGAAGAGCAAGCAAGGCTGTTTATCTTGTGCTCCATCCATCCATCATCTCTACACCTTAATCCTCACTAGGGTCATGGGGGCCGGAGTCTATTCCAGCTGACTCAGGGTGAAGGCAGGTTCAAACAGGTCACCAGGTCACCTGGTGAGAAACCACACTGCACGGGGAGAACATGGAGACTCCACGCAGAAAGATCCAGGGTGTCCTCACCGGGACGAGAACCGGCGACCTTCTAGCTGCGAGGCGACGGTTCTAACCACCGAGCCACCTTGCAGACCACCACCAATTCCATTCAATTTATTTTAATGTTACAGTTTTGGTGGCACTGATGAGGAACAGAAGCCCCCTCAGGGCATTTACAACATTCTATTACAGAGAGACGTCCAACAAATTCACCAATTCCTTTTAGGCATTAACTTGGAACCAGTGGGGATAAAAAGACTTGTATACCCACCTACTATGTCGGTAGCAGCCTGTGCAGCTATGAGGCCGTTATATAACACGAGCCCCCTCATGCACACACACACTCGTCTCATTGTCAAAACACTGTGCCTGTCAGTGAGTCCTGGGTGCACATGGACTTAAAATAGACCTGGACACATACGAGTCCCCCGTTACATCAAGGCATGATCCATGTGGGCATAACCGGCTCTGGAAACACGTGAGGCAGAGGAGGCTTAATATTGCACAGACCAAGCACAGGGCTCCACACTCTCCTACTACAGTGGTCCAGAGCCTGACCACCCATTACCAGTCCGCAGGGAGCGTTTCACTGGGAAAGCATCACCATGCCTAAAGTCTTAGTGCCAGGTGAGTTTGGGCAGAGTGACTCTGAGCTTGAATGTGTACTACACCAATAAGAAGAGGATGTGTTAGCATGTTCAAAGCTTTGTTTAGCACTGATTCATCAAGTTTTTGCCAGTCGTGCATTCATTTCAGTGTTTTTCTATTTTGGTCAACGTATGAAAATAAATAAAAACCACCACCCTCATGTCTACTAACAGAGCTGGGTGCAGGTGAGATCTCCCAAAACTTTGCTAAAATGCTTGAACAAATGTATAATTTAGGGTTCAGACATCCCATTTGTTTAGCAGCGTCGCTCTGATGCCATCGACAGCTTGGGTGAGAGGTTCATTGGGGTTAGAATGCACAGAGTTCCAGTATGAAGCACACACTGCAACACGTCTTTGCTTTCTGGTCCACGTGTGCACCAAATTGCTGTTTGAATTTTCATAATTTGTCAAAAGCATTCTTCAGCGTTCAGATTTCTATTCTAACACTTTGGGGCTGTGTGTCAGCTGCTGGCTGGTTGAGTGGTTGAATATCAGCTGTGAAGATGTCAGGAGAGGATATGTGATGGATGTGTCCCGTCAGCACATTAACTCCCGTCAAGTATGACATGAGATCAGGTCACGCGGTAACTTTGGCTCAGTTTGTTTTCATTATGCACAAAAAACTTCTATGATCCAAACTATTCTAAATGCTGTTGTAACCTTTGCTAATAATAGCCTGCATTCACCAGGCACTGGGCCACCGGCACGACACATTATACCTGCAAAGGGTTCTGACAGGGTAGAAAATAGAAATGCAGTAGTCTGTACCAGAGATCTCCAACTCCGGTCCTCGTGAGCTACTGTCCTGCAGGTTTTAGATGTTTCTGCAACACACCTGACTCACATTAATGGATCTCCAACAGCTTGTTGTCAAGTTCTACACAAGTCTGTTCATGATCCATTAATGTGAGTCAGGTGTGTTGCAGAAACATCTAAAACCTGCAGGACCGGAGTTGGAGATCCCTGGTCTAAACAGCTTTAGTCTGGACAGCTTGCTGAACAGAGAGATTGACTGTAAGGAGTTTGCAGATGTTAGTGCAGTACGTGGTCTACGCAGGCAGATTTTATGAGCAGCAAATCTTCTGGAGTAGCTGCTGAGAACTGACAGTAAATATGTTGTCAAGTTAAGAACATTTAGAAAAGTTTTAAATCAAAGGACCTGTTCATCACCAAAAAACACACGTTCCACTTATTTCTGATGGGATTTAGCCCGTCTTGGTTTTAAATGATGCAGGTTAACAGGATTTAGACTCAACATAGTCTAGAACTCCACAGATGATCTACAGATGATCCACAGGTGTGCTTGTTTTCAGGGGGATGATTGTCTACTAAAGCGGACAGGTTTTTGTGTAACACACTTGCTTCCATATTGTTGCTTGCTTTGTAACATAACCACACATTTTCTGTTTCCCCCATTAACCCCGGACTGTCCCGTCCTGACTGGGACTTTTTGCTAACTCAGCAGAGGGAGAAAGTGAGTACTGAGCTGTGACATTTCAAGTTCACATTGTCGTAAAGACAATGTGAAGCATTCCAAATGCACGAGTTACTGTCTGGATGTGAGACAGTAACGTCAACAGATGTTCTTTCTTTGCATTTGAGTGCAACCTGATGATATAAACTAGCCGTGAAAGCATCTCTATGTACCAAGAACACAGAATTACAACCTGTTTTTTCCAGCTGTAGAAACTGTAAAGCTTGATTTAACAGTCGTGCACCCTCTGACCTGATCCATTTACCAGAGAGTGCACACACTCGTCCAACGTTTCATGTCATTGCTCATTTTCAAAACATTTGCTAATGCATCTAATTCATATTGGTAACGATATACTGTGGTGTACTCTCACTGTAATGTGCAGTATTTGCTAGTACGGCAGTTACACAGTGCATGTTGTTGTTCATCTATTGTGAGTTGGGTTCCCGAGGTGGGACGTGTTCATGTGTAACATCTTGTATATAACATTTTCTAAACAATGCTTTTCTAACACTCTCCTTTTTGGACTTTATTCCGGGTGGTGCTACTCTCTCGCTGGGCACAATCAGAGCCGCAGAGTAAGTATTACGGACAATAAGTGGACCTTTGACGTTAAGCTCCACACAGGAGCTGCTGTCGTCCAGTACGCAGCCTTGGCTCGTGTATAGTCAGTGCATGTAAGAAGTGATGCTTGATCAAGTTGTCTCTGCAACAGGACGTGTAAAGTAGAGCCACTCCGACTGTGTATCGGCTCTTCTGAAAACTGCAGCTTGGTTCATGACTTCACTTGTTTCTGAAGCCTCTTTTCTCCTCATTTTTTTTGACTTACTGACAAATGTGGATCAAAATTATACATATGGAGCCGATAAAATAATAAAATAATTCTGCAAAATAAAAAAAATGAGAGAAAACAGGTTCTGGATGTATACACTACAGAAGGCCGTACCATCCTGTGCCCAGATGGGCCCGTTGTGGTCATGTATGTGAGGCATGTGCTGGTATCTGTACACATCAGGGTCAGTAGATTATGTGCCTTCTGTGTCACAGATGTAGGATGTCATGTCCAAAACTCCACAATTTTATCATTCAGCAGTCATCTTCATGTCGTGTAGATTAGCAGTTAAAGCTTCCAGATGTGGCTTGCCTGGTTTCCTTCAGTGCTGCATGATGTCATGGAAGCAGAAGGCATATCTGTTACTAACAGGACAAACATTTGGCTGACAGAGACGGATGACAACATGAGGGCCTTCGCGGAGAAGGTCTTTGCGTCTGAGACCAAAGACGAGAACATCCGCGATGAAATCTCCATGTTTGATGTGGCTGAGGACTGTCCCATCATCCACCATGAGATGGCCCATCATCTGCACACTGATGATGATGCTGAGAAACGGTGAGATGGAAGATGTCCGTTTTTTCTTGTGGTACCACAGAATCAGGCCTTTACATGGTGAAAACAGAACATTTTAATTTGAAAATGAATCTACCTAACATTCACCGTGAAGGTAATTTGGTGCTCATGACAAACGTTTAGGAAGTGTTGACAATGGATGGAGCCATCCACTAAACCTCACCTCTTGTGCACAGCAAGAGGCACCAGCGCTGCCGCACCTCAGCCAAGGCAGCGACCGTTCCCCAGGCGACTGCTGCCCCTGTAGTGTCAGTGGAGGTGGACATGCCCACCTACCTGGAGGTGCCCGACTTCCAGAGAGTGGCCATCATCGGAGACTATGCTGCAGGGGTATGGTTCATTTTACTTCATTTTTGAATATACAATACTAATTGATCAGATTAATACAGCACTTGTCTAGACACTCAGACAAGCTTTACACTGTCAGCTATTCATTGACACACATCCATCCTGGTGGTGGTAGCTACACCTGGGGCAGACTGACAGAGGCCTGGCTGCCATTCTGCCCTCCGACCACCACCTCAGCAATCCATTCATACGCATTCACACCAGGCAAGGTGGTGAAGTGTCTTGTCCAAGGACACAACGACCATGATGCAGGTTACAGGGTGGAATCGAACCGCCGACCTTCCAATCTTTGACCAACTCGCTCTACCACCTGAGCCACAGCCGCCCAGAATCCTTGGTGAAAATCATAAATGATGGCGACCTTCTGCAGCAGTGATGAGGGATTATTATGATAGTATTTCAGGGTGTACCAGTACCCTGTAGCATCACCACAGGTGCAGTAAAGCGAGTTCAGACGTGAATTTAAACAAAAAGAGTAGTGATAGTTCATACTTTAGTAAAGCTGTAAAGCTCATTGAAAATCATGAGATAGTTTGTTTGTTAACTCAACAACTGCTTGGTCAGACTGATGTGTAATTCAATCAGTTTACAATCACATCCACTCAGTTCACTTCTCTGCTGTATTGAATTTTGTAGAGCATGCTAATATGCTAACCGGGTTTAGAAAGGTAAGTTTAGTCAATACTTAGGAATATAAACTACTCAAAAAAAGCAAAACGATATATAAATATAAAAAGTAAAGACGTCCAAAAAAGGAAGTAAAACACAGTAGTTCAGACACAATCATCCTCATTACATCCAGTTTAATTCACAACCTGCCATACTATCTCTAATCCAGTGAGTACTGTATAAATAAGGTTTCATCTCTACTTAGGGAAGATTAGTTGTCTTGCAATCAGTGGTGACTGAAGGCCTTTGAGAGCGTTTGGAATATATCTCCTCAGAACTTAGTGTCTGAAGCAGCCCAAAGAATTGTGCATAAAAGTCCCAATTTGATTATTTGATTGTTGCACCGAGCAAACATGGTGTTCATTTCAGGATCTATCTACTTTTTTTTAGTATAACAAAGATGATGGACGGCTTTAAACTGTGGTCCATGTTGTGCACATGTAGATCAGGAATGGATCCTCTTCAGAACTGAGTCCTATGTTTCATCAACCTGTTGCAAATGTGGGTCATCTTCCTGTGAGCCCTTAATTTCAGATAAGGAGGGTCAATTAAAAAGACAAAGTGGCTCATATAACCGAGTAATCTCTCTAGGTGGATCTTTGGCCAGAATGGTTTCATTTGGTGGAAAACAGAACCCGGCCCAGTTACTTTGTGCAAAGTTTCTGACTTCTAAATATTCAAAAAAAACGTATAACTCGGTGAATGATGCAAAAGTACCCTCATCATTCATTTCACTGCTTAGATGAATGGAAGTCAGAAGAGCTCCCAAACGTCTGTGATGAGTTTAAAAACGGTAGCTAGACATTTGAAGTTGACAATACTTGTAGCAAGTATCTCTATTTGCCCAAGACTGGAGTCCAGCTGACGTGGATGCACACTGTGTTGACCTTGAATTTCACTGACTATATGTGTCTGCGGGTCAGTGTCCTGGCAGCCGTCCTCCCACCAGCAGAGCCCCATGAATGGAGCTCATCTGAGAGCCGGCCGGGGTTTAGGTTTCATGACTGTGGCTTTGACATTTACATTACAGGGAGAGAAAAACCTTGGAGGAGACGATTATTATTTGTGCTTTAGATAACTCAGATCTCAACCTGCAACGCCGTCTTTCTAGCTGATGTATAATCATCTTTATTTGTGACCCGTGTGCACGACATCAGTCGCATCGAGCTACATCCCAGATCCAGCCTGGATTACGCTAACGCATGATCAAATATTGATTTTGGGTTTATTACTCCGATCGGTCCATTTAGTTGTTTCCTACATGTAGGTAACGTGTGATATTACAGAGTGTTATAATATTACAGAGCTTCATGTGGCTGTCAGATACCATGAGGAGGATGATTTGGTGCAGATGGGTCACATTTACCTTTTTAAAGACAGTAAGATAACACAGATAAAGCATAAAATCCATTTAAAAGACAGAAAAAACCAACACGGTGTTAGAAAAGGTCAAATATATAAATCTGTAAAATCCATAAACGTACCCTAAAACATCCTGCAGCCACTTACAGGGGCTGAAACAGGACTGATTTAATTGTGCTTCTTGGTTCTGTTTTGTTTTTACATCTATTATATCCTGATGAACGCTGATTTAAAAAAAAAAGTGTTACCAATAATGTACACTTTTCAAAGTCTTGTTTATTTTTTACTTTTTTATCGCATTAAGTTCAGGATTATTCCAAATAGACAGTTTCCACCATCAAAACTACAATCCAGCCGTTCTATCATTAAATATAAATATCCTATTGAAGATTTCTTATTTCATGTACTGTTAGTTGTTAATTCATGCAGTTATTTTCCTCGTAAGATGGCGGCCTTTTGCTCTCCAGTCAGTCATGGGCTGTAGGAAGGGCAGTGCCGATCCGGCCCCGCTCTGCATCAACAGGGACCGAGTAGAAAGGGTTCAGTCAGTCAGATTTGTGGGCGTGCACATGCGTGACACCTCTCCTGCTCTGTCAACACCACAGCGGTGGTGCAGAAGGCCCAGCAGCAGCGACACCACTTCCTGAGAGCGCTCTGGAAAAACCACCCGGAGGAAAAGCTGCTTGTTGCCTTCTACCGAGCTGCTGTAGAGAGAATTTCTGCAGCTCAGTGTGGTCCTCTCTGCAGAGGCTGATCAACACAGCCCAAAGGCCACTGGCTGATCTCTGCCCTGCCTAGAGGGCCTGACCGGCATCACAGCAGAGCTAATCATTAAGGACTCAACCCACGCTGGACACCACATGTCTGACCTGTTGCCCTGTGGCAAACACAAACAGACAGACTCTCTTTCTGAGAGCTGTCACCTCGTTAAACAGTTGTACATAGAACACAGAACCACTGCTCATGCCCATAAATGTGAACACAAAAAATATATGTGCAATAAACCTCATCAGTGTTAAATAGCTGTGCAATAACTTTTATCAATGAGAAATAAAAAAAAACAAACATTTACCAGCATTCAGTTTCATATCATAACATGTGCAGTACTATATTACTTATAAAGATATCTCCTGATTTTTTTATCACTTTTGTATACATGTATGTTTATTTTTTGAAATGTATACCTGCTGCCACCAGTTATTTGTATATTCAGTTTTAAACTATTTACATGCACCAACTGGAGCAACGCTGCTAATTTGTTCACAATACAGCCACAATAAAATCATCCTATTCTATTCTATTAAATTAATTAAATGCATTAATTAATCAGGCTTTTGCACGAGTATCAGACCTTCACATTTTACCAGAGCCACAACTTTTTGCAGGCATTTCCTTTAAAACCTGTGATGTGTGTTATCTGTGATGTCCAGGTGACCATGGATGACTTTGAGCTGTCCTGTAAGGGTCTGTACCGAGCCTTGACCATCAGGGAGAAGTACATGAGACTGGCCTATCAGCGCTTCCCCAGAACGGCGTCCCAGTATCTGCGTGACGTGGAGGGAGAGACCTTCAAACCTGAAGATCAGCTGCAGCCTGGTGAGATGAGGATCAGTGCACTGATGGACTCACACAGCCTGTATAGAATTCAACATGTTTCCTGTATTTGGGTGTCATTCAGATGTTGTTTTTACTCGTTGCATCCCTCCTCAGTCTTCACACCTCCTCCAAAAAATGGGGAAGATCCTTTTGACACCTCAAGCCTGCCAAAGAATCTGGGCTACATTGCCCGTATGAAGGATGGTCTCATCTACGTGTACAACGACGCCGCAGCTGCCGACAAGCATCAACCCAAAGACCTGCCCTGCCCCGACTACGTCACCTTCATCGACGACATGAACTTCCTCATTGCTCTCATCGCACAGGGCCCAACGTGAGTCCTTTAAAAGTGTACCTTTACTGAGCTTGAAATTCCTCAGCCTTTAAAACATCCCCCCAGGATAGCACCCATACCTTTCCCTGTCAGGAATTTACCACTTTCAACTTGGCCTCCTTTTAGATGAACCCCAGGTTGACTGAAGTCATTTATCACAAGTTCTCTGTGGGTGGTCCTGAGGATCCACACTTGTGGAGTTTGTAGCTAAATAACATCCAATAACAAGGAACTTTTTAATATTTTCCAAAACTTTTGGAGCAGCAAAAAGGTGTTTCATACATACAGGTACTTGGACTGTTTAATATCAGCTCACAGTCAGCCTGTGTACAATAAGCTCCTCTTTGTTTTGCAGCAAGACTTACACTCACCGCCGTCTGAAGTTCCTCATGTCCAAGTTCAACGTGCACGAGATGTTGAATGAGATGGAGGAGATGAAGGAGTTGAAGGTGAACCCTCACAGGGATTTCTACAACTGCAGGAAGGTAACTATGAGCAGAGCACTCTGTTATTTAAACATCAAAACTAGACAACAACAGGCTCATGAAAACTTCTGACTGTTAATGTGGACTTACACAAGATCAATACATACACGATGGGTACAGCTGCCACAAAGACTGGATTTCAATCCTTTAATAACTCCTCTTGAAATCTCTCCTTTAATGGAGGAGCAGCAGAGCCTCAGTATCATCACATATGTTAACAAGTTAGCACAGAAACTGCTACTTAACTTTCTGTTGCTGTATAGGTGTCATGCCTCTTGTGGTGTCTCTACCGCCCTCTTGTGGCCTCACGCAGTCATTACACCACCCAAACCTAATCCACACTCTGCTGCCGTTCCAGGTGGACACTCACATCCACGCCGCTGCCTGCATGAACCAGAAGCACCTGCTGCGCTTCATCAAAAAGTCTTACCGCGTGGATGCTGATCGAGTCGTGCACAACCTGAAGGGGAAGGAAGTCACCATGAAGGAGCTGTTCGAGTCGCTGAACCTGCATCCCTACAACCTCACCGTGGACTCACTGGATGTGCACGCTGTATGTTTCTACACTAGTGGCCATAGATGTGAACAGACGATAAAATAACAAGGCATGGATAGAACCAGCTGTTCAGTGACCTTAAAAGAATAATTTGGTGTGAAAGCTCTTCACTGTTTAAGTTGTGATTCCATGAAATCATCAGTGATGCCACATGACTCCCTTAAAATCAGCAGATTTTTATGAATAACAACTTCAGGGTGTTTCAGTGCAAAATTGTTCCATCATACCATCAATATTTTCAGAGTTACGGGCTCTTGCAGTACATAGGAGAGAGTCAACTTATATAAAAGATGAGCCTGGTTGCTTTAACTTGTTCTGACCAACCCTAGCCCACATGGTGACATGACCCATGAACATTTCCAGGTAAAAATAAGGATTGTGATACTTATTTTCCACGATCTAAATCTATGTTCTTGTGTCTTTGTCATTTTGCTAAAGGGCAGACAAACCTTCCAGCGCTTCGATAAGTTCAACGCCAAATACAACCCCGTGGGAGCCAGTGAGCTCCGTGACCTGTACCTGAAGACAGAGAACCACATCAACGGAGAGTACTTTGCCACCATCATCAAGGTTAGTTTCTATATATGAAGATTTTGTTGTTAGAAAGCATTACAACAAATGGTTTCCTTGTAAAACAATGGTGATAAATGAACAGTATTGACATTCAGATTCACTCACATGCATTAGTGTGACTTTAAAGTTCCATCTGGTCTTGGTTTCTTGTATTTAGCAGCCCAGTACTGACCAGATTAATCCCTTATACCCCAAACTTTAAGTGGTCCGAGCTTGATTTGACGCTTGTGTAAAACCAGGAAGTAGCCACTGACCTGGAAGAGGCCAAGTACCAGTACGCTGAGCCTCGTCTGTCCATCTATGGCTGCAACCCCAACGAGTGGACCAAGCTCTCCGGCTGGTTCGTCAAGCACAGAGTCTTCTCCCCACACCTCAAATGGATGATTCAAGTACCCAGGATCTAGTGAGTTTTCATTGCTCGGTTTCTTTTTTCCACGTAACCTGACCCATCTGTTGGACTCATAAAGAACTATGCATCCTGTTGACGATAAATATCAGCTTCTGCCTACAGTGTGTGATAGTAATGATAATAAAGGAGTTGTTTTAGCCTACAAATGTCCCAGAAGACAAGACTTGACAGATGGCTAGAATTCAGAGCTAAACTGAACTTGTTTGCGTGTCTCTTGTCTTAGTGACATCTTCAAAGGGAGAAACTTTGTGCCCCACTTTGGCAAGATGTTGGAGAACATTTTCCTTCCCGTCTTCCAGGCCACCATCGACCCACAGTCCAACCCAGAGCTGAGCATCTTCCTCAACCATGTGAGTTCAGACACAACCAGATGTTAAATGTTTTCATTAGATTGACCATCTGGATCACAAGTTGATAGGATATCCTTATTCTCAAGCATGGACATACAGATTAACTGTCGCTCTTGTTGCCCAACAAAGTGAAGGCCCTGTTCTGCAGTATAATGGACTGTGTCTTTGTACCTGGAGCGCAGGTGACAGGTTTCGACAGTGTGGACGATGAGTCCAAACACAGCGGCCACATGTTCTCCACTAAGAGCCCCAAACCAGAGGAGTGGGACATCGTCAAGAACCCCTCGTACACTTACTACATCTACTACATGTACGCCAACATCGCTGTTCTCAACCAGCTCCGCAGGTGAGAAGCTTCTGGAGTTTTTCTATTAATATAATTACTTGATAGTTGTTGTTTCCTATGAGAGCTTCCGGGTATTTTGCCTCATCTTCTCTGTGACAGGCCAGTACATCCCTCCACCGGCATGTCTCCTTCTGTAGCATAACACTTGTTTACCTTCTGTTTTCCAGACAGAGGGGGATGAACACGTTCATGTTCAGGCCTCACTGTGGCGAGGCCGGTGCCATCACCCACCTGCTGGCTGCCTTCATGACCGCTGACAACATCTCCCACGGCCTCAACCTCAAGAAGGTCAGTTCTCTGGATTCAGCAGGACGCCTCCTGTGGATCAACACGTTGTTTCAGCAGCACACATGCTGTATGCACAGGTTGACACAGATTTAAACATCTTGTGTTGTTCTGTTCATCACATTTGAACCAATAGCTAATTGAAAAATGAATGATGATGTGATGTACGTCAACGTGCTGCTCAGAGTGTTGTTTAAGACGCTGACTGTTTTTTTCCACAAGGAGCAAAGACATGAAACGATTCTCTTATCTGAGAGCAACAAAACACGAGTTGTATTTTACACTATCTGATTAAAGGCCATAAGAGCCCATTCTTAATGAAGTTTCTTCAGGGACAATTATCTTGTCTTACCTTGTGTCTGAAAGCAAGATCTAAGATGCTGAGGTTCTCCTCTGCCGACACCTGTAGGAAGAGAGTGAGATATTATCCTGAATATGACTTCAGGGACCAGTTATTAAACTTAAAAAAGTATTTGTCAGATAAAATGAATAAACATTAAAAGAAATCAGTCTATATTTACTGAGTTAGAAACTTGCCAGCAGGCCTCGTGGCGCCTACTGCAGAACCACATCACATGTGGGCTTTGATTTGGCTTTAAGCTGAACATCTCTGACTTACTGCCTTTTAAGTTTTTTTTTTTTTGTTTTGTTTGTTTTGTTTTTGCCTAAATTTTATAGAAAAAAGTTGTAAAAAGTCAAAATGCCATTTTATTTGACCAATAATCGCAGCAGGAGCTGATCAGAAGCTGACCTTGCATTTCTTCATCTACCGTCCCATCCAGAGCCCTGTGCTGCAGTACCTGTACTTCCTGGCCCAGATCCCCATCGCCATGTCTCCTCTCAGCAACAACAGCCTGTTCCTGGAGTATGCCAAGAACCCCCTGCTGGAGTTCCACAAGAAAGGCCTGGTGGTGTCCCTGTCCACCGACGACCCCATGCAGTTCCACTACACCAAGGTCTGAGCGCATGGAGGGGACGCCTTTGATGATGTTGTAGACAATGGTGCATGCTGGGTGGCTTAGAATGCCTATTGTGTACATTTACACAAGTATGAATGTCAGTTTTGTGAAGTCAGAGGTTGGTTATGTAACGCACCCTCAAATAAACATGGAATACAATATGCATTGAATGAACAGCCACAGTAACCACACACAGCAGGTCCACACTCAGGGGTTTTATTATATAAATTACACATATATAACTTAAGTCTTTCTGTCCACAGGAGCCACTGATGGAAGAATACGCCATCGCAGCTCAGGTCTTTAAGCTCAGTACCTGTGACATGTGTGAGATCTCCAGGAACAGCGTTCTTCAGAGCGCCATGTCTAATGAGGTAACGCACACAGCAGCATGTTACACTGAAAAGCTTTGTGTCCGGTCATCTGACAGACCTACACAGCCTCTATCCCCAGATGATGCTTCACACAGAGGTGATGCTGTACTTCACATACCTGCATCAAAGCATGCTCTGGTCTTTGTTTCGTACTCCAGGAGAAAAGCCACTTCCTGGGTCAGGATTACCTGAAAGAGGGTCCAGAGGGCAACGACATCCGAAAGACCAACGTGGCCCAGATCCGTATGGCGTACCGCTTTGAGACCCTCTGCTATGAGCTGAACCTCATCAAGGAAGGCCTGAAGACTGGATAAACAGACGTGTCTTACACTTGGTCAGAAGTGATGTAGAAAGTTTTCACCTTTTGTTTTCCACAGTAACTCTTAAACTAGGAACCTTCTGATTCACTGATGTCTCCTGTAAAAGAAGAAACGTGTTTTCGCTGTTTGTCATCTGCACATCTTGTCAAAAGCACATGACAGTGTGTCTGTAGCACCTGGAGGAACGTCATGTATGAGAATGAAAAGAAATAAAGTGTGAAATATTAAGGATGTGTTGAGGGTTTTATTGACTCAACAGCAGGATCTTGTTGTGTTTATGTTGCCGTCAGACGTTTCCAGTCAGCTTGGCGCCTTGTTGCTTTTATGTCCTGCTCCAAAAGCACTCTTCTGTTTGTTCTTTAAGAAGTTTAGTCATTTTACTGTATCAGCAGAATGAAGAGGAAAATGTGCCCCAGTCATGTAAATTTAATGAAGTTATTAGTCTGAGTAGCTGCAGACTGGTTTTACCCACACTGACTGACCGTCTCCATTTGCATTTGTTATAAAGCATAGTGTCAGCGTGTTAGCTGGTGCTTGGCCTTTAGTCTGAACATGTGCAGGATGTAGTCAGGACTTCTTGGTGTCTTCCTCTTTCAGTTTTAACAAACAAGTCAGTCTCACTGTGAGGAGCAGCAGGATCTGGAAACTACTGCTGTAACTCTCTGCATTTGGGTTTAACACAGTTCAACAACTACAGTGAGCTCAGATCTGCCAGGTTCCTGACTGGTGCAAAGAAAAGATGCACATCACATCAGTTCTGGCTTAGTTGTATTAATAACCAATGAAACACAGAAATACAGAGTTTAAAATCTTACTGTTTGTTGTTAAAGGTCTCAGTATATTGCTGATGTGTTACCTTTGTCTTCTGCCTCTTATGAGCTTTTCCAGGTATTGATCCTCGGCACTGTGCCAGTCTCCACATTAAATCCTGTCCCGCCATTGTTGAGGTCAAATCTGAATTAAAATCCTTACCTTTTTTCTCCCCATTGTTTTTAGTTCTCCCTGAAGCTGCTGATTGTGGTCACTCCTTCTGTTTCACTCCTCTGCTCATAAAGTCCCACCTGTTATGTTTTATCTCCGCTGTCATGCTCATACGTTTGTCTTCATGTGTGTTTAAACATCACAGTTTGCTGTGATTCCTGTCATTCCCTCTGTGCATTAATGTGCATGACTGTGTCTTTTCTCTTTTACAGCTCGTGCTTTGTCCTCTCTCCGTCTCTGTACATCTCTGCAGGTTGTGTTTGAGTTTGCACATGTCTGATCTGCAGGTACTGGTCCCACCAACCTGTTCAGTGTTTCCTGTTTGTGTGCACTTTTCCTTTTCCTCATCCTTTTACCCTCAACCCAGCTGGTCCAGGCAGACAGGCGTCCTCTCTCAGTCTGGTTCTGCTGGAGGTCTTGTCTCCTCCACTGTCACCAGGAAGGTACAAGAACAAAATCTTTGTTGGGTTTTCTATGTATATTTATGTCAGGTTGTAACTTTAACTTCTAAATTAGTCATTAATCTCTGAGTATATAATGTTTTGGGCTCTTTGGCATATAAGTTAGTCAGGCTAATTTGTAATTTATATAGAATTGTAGGGTTTTACTATAATATTTAAATTATTCCATTAAATTCACATAATAAACAATAGGTTTAAACCTTAAAAGCTGATAGGTAAATTTCTCTTTCTTCTGCTGGACGCTGTTGTTTCACATGTGCAGTATTAAACTTTATGACAGTGTATAGATGTAGATCTGTAAATAACACGACTGTTCTATGGTTCTAATTTAAGTTTAACCATGATTCTTTGCAATATTACAGCTATTTTTTTTATTTCTAGTTACTTTATTTTACTGTATATTTATTGTTTTCGCTATACTGGTTGTTGTTTTGCTGCACCAACCCACCAGAACAAACTCCTCCTATTGTGTGAACTATACCTGGCAATAAATCTGGTTCTGATTCTGATAATGAATGGACGGATGGATTTACGGTACCAACTCTGGCAAAGTCTACATTTTTCGAACTTAATTGACCTGAATTCAAATTCAGCTGCGTTTCATACATGAAGATCAAGTCTGAGATGTTTTTGGAAATCACGTCTAAAGTTAAAAAAGAAAAAAAAAGAAAAGAAAACTTGGCAGAAATGTTTCCACACGCATCACGCACAGCCAGAGGACGTGTTAAATTAAAGTCACGTCATGTTAACTAACCTGCGGGCTCAAACAGGTGCAGTGTCCATATTTCCCAGCCCCCCTGAAGACAGCAGCGCTCCTTGAGTTGACAGCTGCAGGAGCTGATGTGATGACGTCTTCCTTCTTCACGAATTCAAGCAAACTTTCTCACAGAAAGACGTTGCGTCAAGCTGGACACACACACCCGGACGGAAACCGGAACACCGCGAAATTACACAATAAACTGCTGCAGGTCACAGATACCGGAGCTTTTCCGTTGCTTAGGCCTAAATAAAATAATAACAACAAACGCTAACCTGTTGAATATTATCTTATATTGTCTTCTTCCTTACCCTCTCCTCTTTCAGTAATACAGGTCTCATATTGTAATCCTTTTTAACAAAATGATGTCAGCAGCCTCGTGTGTGTTCCAGGTTTCAGCTCAAACCATTGCATAGATGATTTACAGGTTTATTACTCCTGATCTTAGTCTAAACAGGTGGTTTTAGTGTCTGAAGCTCTGAAAGCATTGAGCTGCTGCTGTTCAGGACCCTGTCAGGAGAACAAAGAACAATGGGGATGGTGTTATCTCTGATGTTGTGGCTTTATTAAAAAAGAAAAGAAAAAGAAAAAAAAAAGAGAGGAAAGTGAGCTTTTGCAAGATTGAATTTCCCTTCTGGGATAAATAAAGTATTTTTCATTTCATTTCATTTCATTCATTTCATTTCATTTCATTTATAGCCACAAAGGGGTCACAAAATTATGCTCAATAACAAAGACAGTCTGGGTTTTGTAGAACCTGATGATGTGTTTTCAGAATCCCATTTACTTCAGGAAACTACAAACCCCATCTGGGCAGCAGCCTGCACACTGACAAGGTCTCACCAAAGCTTTGGATCATG
>NW_007578474.1:0-5534 GCF_000690725.1 Stegastes partitus
ATTTTACAGACATATTAGCCTTTCATATAAAAGGTTTTGACACAAACATGTGTTACATGATGCTTAAACTGCCCTTTCAGCACTTACATGTAAATACATGAAAACGATGCTGACTTGTACTTAACAAATTCAGTAGAAATCAGTAAAAGCCTACCAGCTGTCGAAGCAAAGTTCCCATTTTCTCTCTTCACTGCACGGACGCTATACTGCACATGTCCAGATTGCATAAACTCTGTTAGTATTTCAGGCTGGCTATCATTAACTTTTCAGACTAGAAATAAAGTAATTGACAATCCGCCCTGTCATCCTGACGAACACCTCCCCTGTATGAGTCATGTACCCATCAGGTGATCAGACTTTACTGTGGTGGATAGTGGACCTGATCAAGCCTGCTTTGATTGCTGACTCATAGCGGGATCAGCATATGAAGAGTTCATCTGCAAAAACAGATAACTCCATTTTTGTAGATTTTCAGACAACTTTTTTGTTGTTGTTTGCTTGAGATAATATCAATCTAACAGAAGTTGAGTGGATTTGACTCAGAAGAAATGACATGACAAAAATAGAGGTTAATATTGTCTCAGGTAGACGATGGAAATGAACAAAAGAAAATGAAATGAACTCTTCATATACAGTTGAAACCAGAAGTTTACACACACTGTATAAAAAGACACATAACCTTTTTGTCTCGCTATATGTGACAATACATGTAACTCAGCTTTTCCTCTTTTAGGTCAGTTAGGATTAACAAAATTATTCCTATTTGTTAAATGGCAGAATAATGACTTTTTTAGAGATTGTTTTTTTACTACTTTCTTCAAAGTCAGAAGTTTGCCTACATTTCCTTAGTGTTTGGTACACAGCAAATCAGCATACCCAAATTAACTCTGTCAGAATTGATTTCAACTCATTCAACTAATTATGTGTACTAAACAAGTGTTAAGCATCAACTCTCTCAAGGCACTTTTTGTCGACTTTAAATCAGTATTACGCCAACAATGACACTGTAAGGCTCTTCTGAATGATTAAGTAAACATTCCCAGAGGCACATGCTATGTTCTCCCAGCTACGTGTACAAAATAATGTTGATATTGTAGTCTGACTCACCAAAATAACATTGTTCTGTATGGCCACGGTTAGCATGGTTAGCATTACTGTTCAATGTTAGCTAGTGCTAATGCTAACTTATTGCTAACAGCCCACAACCAAAACACTACTTAAGTTATTGTTACTTTAGCTTTTGAACAGCTCAGTAGGAAAATTGTCTTATAAAACTTTATCATAGCTTCGGTGTTTGCTATCAAACGGTGAGTTTTATCGGTGGCCATGTGACAGTGTGGCGGTAAGCAGTGTGAACGTGACTCATCATACCAAAAACACCAGGTGCCGGAGGAGAAATATTTATATTAAACATAATGTTAACATTCACTTACCGAAAAATGCAAAGAAGAAGCAAGCTTTAACGAGCTCAAAATCAGTCACAGTTTCCAGACTCTTTCATTTCAGCTTCAGTTGAGGCGTTCAGTTTGTGAGATGAAGGGGACGGAGTTGAGTTACACTGGATGAGTCTTGGCCAGGTGGAGTGCACCAGTCCCTCCTGCAACAAAACACCCCCACAACATGATGCTGCCACCCCCCAGTACTTCACAGTTGGGATGGTGTTCTCAGGCTTGCAAGCTTCCCCCTTTTTCCTCCAAATGCAACGATGGTCATTATGGCCAAACAGCTCGATTTAAGTTTCACCAGACCACAGGACATGTCTCCAAAGATTAAGGTCTTTGTCCCTGTGTACATTTGCAAATTGTAATCTGGCTTTATTATGTTGCTTTTGGAGTAATGTCTTCTTCCTCTCTGAGTAGCCTTCCAGCCCATGTCGGTACAGGACTCCTTTCACTGTGGATAATGACTCTCTCTTACAAGCTTCAGCCAGCAGCTTCACAAGGTCTTTTGCTTTTGTTCTGGGGTTGATACGGACCTTTTTCACCAAAACACTTCGTCTCTGGGACACAGAACCCGTCTCCTTCCTGAGCGCGATGATGGCTGGACATTCCCATGGTGTTGATACATATAATTGTTTGAACAGATGAACATGGAACCTTCAGGCATCTGAAATTGTACTCAAGGATGAACTAGACTTGTGGAGGTCCACAGTTCTCTTCCTGATCTCTTGGCTGATTTCTTTACATTTTCCCATGTTGTCACAAAAGGAAGCAGCGTGTTTGAGGTGTGCCTTAAAAAATACATCCACAGGTGTGCCTCCAGTTAACGCAAATGTTGTCAATTAACCTATCAAAAGCTTCCAAAGCCATGACATCATCATCTGGGCTTTCCCAAATAGTTTGAAGGCTTAGCAATCTTAGTGCATGTAAACTTCTGACTTTGAAGAAAGTAATAAAAAATTCTCTAAAAAAAAATATCTCTCTCAATATTCTGGCATTTGGCAAATACAAATAATTTTGGTAATCCTGACTGACCTAAAACAGGAAAAGTTTAATCTGATTAAAGGTCAGACAGTGAGGGAAAAAAGGCTTTATGTCTTTTTATAAAGTGTATGTAAACTTCTGGTTTCAACTGTATATTAGACCCATTAAGTTGGGTCTAGTTGTTCAAAGGGGTTGTTAGGAACTCATTTGCAGCTGGCTAGGCTATTGTGACCCACCTGCTGATTCTTAAAACTCTCTCAATCCATCTTTAGTAGTTGGAGGTTTGGACAACACATAGTGGGCAGGATATAACAGACTAATATCATCACAATCCTGGTCGACTTTCCTCTGCTTGCTGCTGGCTTTTGCTCCAGCAAATAATTTCTTTTTTTACAGATCGGTAAAAACTCCATGCCTCATTACCTTTCAAAACATTACACCAGAAGAAACTACTGCATTCTGCAGGTGAACAACAAAGTCCCACATTTAATTATCAAGTTTTAAAAAAGGCTTCATACACTGACCATCAGCTAAGATAGCAAAAGTTAGCAAAGTGAGCATCTTGACAACTGTGACACTGTGAATAGTGGAACGTGCTGTATATCCATTAATGCTAATCAAGTATGACAGGTTAAAACCAATTAATATGCAAAATAACTGTTTTGTAATACCCTTATCTCACCATCAGGTGTTCCTTTTCATTACAAATGACTGTGGAGTCACATCATTTAAAGGTTTTTTTTGTTATTGTTTTGTTTTTTTAATCAAGTTCAAAGTCTCTAATTTGTTTACAGTGGTATATCTATAGTCGTGCATTCATGTGTGCAACTATTTTTTGGCAAGAAAAAAGTAAAATGTCATTAAATACACAAATGCGGTGTTCTCTTTTATGAAGCACACAACAATAAACTCAAATCTACATTTACAGCAAGGCGATGGGACAGGAAGTAACACCGTGGATGGATAATATTTAACCCAGCGACAGTTAGTTTCACCCTGGTTGGGTTAAATGAACAACCAGGCTTTGTGCATGAAATGGTACAACCCAGCACTTCGCTCAAACTTTGTCCCAAAACATGTTCTTTCTCAAAGTGACAACATGTTTCCCAAAAAATAAAAAATAAAAAACCCCCTTGAGCTCAGTCTGTGAGAGAGACAACAGATATGGATAAGAATGGTGAGGCTTTGTGAAGCAGTTTCCATTAATTTCTTTCCCTTCAGTGGTCCGAGAACAGACGGTGGAGTCCAGAGGGACCAACGGCAGCAGTGGATGATTTATCGCTGCAAAGATGGAAGAAGGAAATTACTAATCCCTCGGTAACAAACACATTGCAGCTGCAGGTGCAGTCATACCAGGGAACCTATACGTCAGCACACTTACATGGATATGACAGTGTTTGCTCTTTTAAATTGTATTCGTGTTGTGTTTTGAACTTTTGCAATAACTGCATAATTGTCTGTATTATTGAGTAAAATGATTAGCTTTCAACTCAGCTTGGTTCTACAGGAAAGTGTAACACCTAATTGTATTCCAAAATGAATGAAATATTTTTGTGATGAGATCTGGCAGCTTGTTTTATTAAGTCATGAAAACTGGCTATAATGAGGTCTTTCAGATATTAATATCTCAGACAACTGCAAACATGCAGGTACTGTATGACCAGTCAAGGCCTTTAGTCCGATGGCGAAAAGTAAGCTGACAACACGTAATGCATCACTTAATATTAAAATGTGTTCATTCATGCACAAAACTCTGGCCAGTGCAATAGAAATGAGTGTTTGGCATAGTATTGACACACGCCAGGCTTCATGTGAGCAGAGTGTGTCTGCAGCAGAGGAAGCTGCATTTTAAAGGGCCACAGTAAAAGAACCACATTTTTGGGACCCTTGTTCATCACAACAGCGCCACCTACTGAGGTGAATGATTAAAGGCAGATGACGTTGTGACACAAGGACAACATTTATGGCCAAGACAGACAACAATCATAGTGCAAGTATTTAATGAGCATGACCAAAACAATGCTGATGTCTTCAGTTGAACAGCACCAGTATCTTTGCAGACATCCAAATCTATCACTATGTGTACAGAAAGTAGTATTTTAGGTAGACTAAACCTTTAAAACGATGAGTACTTGGAAAGAAAGTAGTATTTGGGGGGAAATAAATCTTTGAAACCATCATTTGTTATATTATTTGTGTGGAGCAAACATTTAAATCTTTAAATACTTGGATAGAAAGTAGTATTTGGAGTAAAGTTAGAAAGCTAGGATGGAGCAACCTGTAAATCAATAAATACATGCGCAGAAAGTAGCATTTGGGCTAAATAAATCTTTAATTCTATAAAAAAAAGTATGTACAGAAAGTAGTATTTGAGCTAAATAAGGCTTTAATTCTACAAAAATGTGTACCTAAAGTAGTATCTGGGCTAAATAAACCTTTGATTCTGCAGATAGTAGTATTAGAGCTAGAATAAACCTTCAAAACATTACTTGTTAGAAAAAAAAACATGTAAATCTTTATGTACTAGGGATGGACTGATACCTCTTTTTGATTTCCGATACTTTAACTTTGAGTATCTGCCGATACCGATACCATCTCTCCTCCTAAACTTCTTTGGAAATACCTTATTTGCAAGGATACATTTGTTTAAGATGCTTTATCAAAAGCCTCACACTATTAAAGCACAGACTTTGCTTTTCTAAGAAAGGAAAAAACAGCGGCTCTGCGCATGAGCAGTAGTAACTGAGGCCGGAAACGTTGTGAACTGCTGCGGGATCGGATCCAATAGGAAGGTTCTGTCTGCAGAGCCGGAGAGCCACGTACAGGCTGCTGGTAGAGGCTGTACTCGTCTTCTACGGCCGTATAAGTGCACGGCTTCTAATTCGGGTGCGCGACGTAGTTTTAAAGGGTGATTTGACTCAAAATATACTGTAACGTCCGACTGGACGAAGAAAGAGGCAGGAGACGCTGTCAACGTTGTTGCGTTCTTTAATGCTCAACAAAACTAGAACACAGTTACTGTCGGTCGTAACCACACCAAAAGAACACCAAACCTAAGCCTATGCGTCTCGGTAACTCTCAGGTCACATTCACGCGCGTTCTCACTCCACA
>NW_007578474.1:6004-15170 GCF_000690725.1 Stegastes partitus
ATTTCAGATCGCGCTGAAAGCGCTACAGGCAGCTCGACGGCTCAGCTTTTGATTGACACCTAGTTTGGCCAATAGGAGGGCTTTGGGGGTGAGTGACAGCCTGAAGAGCCAATGGAGTGTCTCAGACAGTCAACCCGGTACGCACAAGTTCCACCCTTGTAGATTCGACCAGTCGGGTTGCAGACACTCTCTGACGCTGTACACTTGTAGCCAATGAGCAGACGAACACGTGGATGTGTCGGAAGGCAGGATTGTGTGTGTGTGGCGGTATCGGATCGGCCAGTTACCACTGTGAAGTAAATCATCCGATACCGTAATTTCGTCCAGTATCGGCCCGATACCGATACCCAGTATCGGATCGGCGCATCTCTAATATGTACATGGACAGAAAGTAGCATCTGCCTCACACTGAGCGGCGGTGTTGTTCCTCCTCCTGGCCAGCAGAGGGCGGTAGTCACGTGGTGCTGGTTAAACGTCTCCGCTGACTGACAGTCGACTCGGCGGAAACAACAGCGTCCAGTGTTTTCCGTAGTCATCGTTGACTAGCTGGTAACGGCGAGTAGCCGACAGAGTCTGCACAAAGAAAGCCCTCAGTTTGTGTATTTGCTTTTATATTTTTTTGCCTCAAAATGCCGCTGGAGAATCTGGAGGAAGAGGGTCTGCCCAAGAACCCCGACCTGAGGATAGCACAGCTGAAGTTTCTGCTCACCATGGACGGACACCGACAGGACGTAAAAGTGAAGACGGAGCTCATGGACGCAATCAAAGCTAACAGTGAGTTAGCATTTCACTTCGTAACGTTAGCCCGAGTAGACTTTTTGTTTGAAACATGCGTTTTGTATGTAGGTGACTACACGAGTAATACTCTGAGTGTATACTTGTCACGTAAATGCTCATAAAATGGATAAAGTTATGTACATTTAACATTCATAACAGGCATTAGCTTGCTAGCTAACGCTATTAGCAAACGTCAACTAGCTAACTAGCTCAAATGGGCTGTTTGGTGAATTCAGCAAACATGCGCGAATTAGATTTCTGATATTAGCAAGGCCCACTTCATGTAAGTTACAATAAGTGAAAGCAGAAGTAGACGTTGCTTTAGTATTATACTAAAGATACAATCATCAGCAGAAGTTTAGAATCGGGATCAGAAATACTTTATTAATCCTCGAGGGGAAATTGCTTTCTGTTACAAATGCTCCTATTCAAAAGCCTTTAAAGAACTAGCAAAGTATAAAACACATAATAAAAATATAAACACAAGTATTAATATGAAGTACAATATAAACACGAAATATAAATGTACTTTCTGCTCTTGTATTTGTATATAAGTGTAAGTAACATAGTAAATATCTGTATTACTTTATTTAGGCTTTAACCTGCTACACTTGCTTCTTATTGGATTTGCATTTCATTATTGTCTTTATTAAATTTTGTTTTCTGTTATGCACCGAAACAGCAAGTCAAATGCCACATATGTAAAAACACACTTGGCAGTGAAACGGATCCTGATGATTGTCATAAGTATGACTTTGTTGGTTAGATGTGAGTGCAGGTATGTAATCCAGCGGTTTCTCTCTGCTTCAGATATGGCGCCTTATTATGAGGGTCTGTGTAAGGAGCTGAAGTGGCAGCTGGACAGTGACCTGCTGAGTAAGATGAAGAAGGCCAACGAGGAGGAGCTGAAGCGCCTGGATGATGTGCTGGAGGACGCAGAGAAGAACCTGGGAGAGAGCGAGATCCGAGACGCCATGATGGCCAAAGCTGAATATCTCATCAGAATTGGAGACAAGGTATGAGCCCGCAACAGGGTTAAATGACTGTTAAATTTCACATCATAATTGCGATTTGAAATAGCGCAGTTTAATTGCAAAAGCTGCAGTTCATTAGCATTGATCAATGTATACTCTGTGCTTGAAGCATGCATGCCACTCATTATTTAACAGCTACATCTTAACATTTTGCATCAAGTCTAACCAAGTATTTGAACTGTGTGTCAGTGGTTGTACAAATTTAAGTTGTCCTTCTTGCATGAAAATCACTCTTCTGATGATATTTCATTCAGTGATGCTTTCATCACGTTTTAAACCAGGTACACAGTAAATATTAAACTGAAACTTGACATTGAAAATGATATTACTGCTCAAATTGAAATATTTGTTTGGAAAAAAAAAATGCAATTTCATATTTTTCCCAATTCATTCAGCCCTGTCTCACAGTTCTAAACAGTATATTTTGTTAAGCATGAAGTGAAATGTGGCAGCACCAACTAGGAAAATGAACCACGATTGCGTCAAGTCTAGTTGTGATGTTGCACTTTTCACGGAAACTTTCGCTAATGTTTTTTTCTGTTCTCTAAACACTACTGTGTAAAGCCCTCTAAATCATGCTTGCCTGATTTTTATTATACAAGTGGCACTCTGAACTACACTCGGTGTTTTGGATGACAGATAATAAGTCATGGTTATTTTGGTCTGATTACTAAGTGATTAGATATAATATCGTTGTTGGCAGTTTCCTTCTAAAGCAGCAGTAGAAGTTAAAGTTAAAAGTAATCTAAATGACTCTGTATATTATGTTTTATCTTTTGCAGTTGTTGTTACATGAAATGACCAAAGTTGACCATTCAGGTTTGATGTCAACTCATCTGAGGAGTAGCAGATTGATTGACTTTGCCTGCCTCTTTTCTTATGTGTCCACAGGAGGGCGCCCTGACAGCCTTCAGAAAGACCTATGACAAGACAGTGGCTCTGGGTCACAGACTAGACATTGTCTTCTACCTGCTGAGGATCGGCCTCTTCTACATGGATAGCGACCTCATCACACGCAACTCGGAGAAAGCCAAGAGGTAAAGATCCTGCTATCTTTTTCTTGTTGTTGTTGTTGCGGAATCTCCTTCATTAGTCTCCGTAATCTGTTCAATACTCATCTGTCTGTGCTTTTTTTTTCTCCACAGCCTTATTGAGGAGGGAGGAGACTGGGACAGGAGGAATCGTCTGAAGGTTTACCAGGGCCTGTACTGCGTGGCCATCAGAGATTTCAAACAAGCTGCTGAGCTTTTCCTCGACACAGTCTCCACGTTTACCTCCTATGAGCTCATGGACTACAAGACCTTTGTGACTTACACCGTCTACGTCTGCATGATCGCCCTCAAAAGGCCTGACCTCCGCGAAAAGGTAGGAGACGAGGAGCATGTGCACAAAAGATTCTATCACACATTTTTCGAAACACGTGTGTAAATTGGCTGTGTAAGTGCCGGTTAATGTAAATTTCCCAGGTGAGGGATCGATAAAGTTTAATTCATCTTCCATATGTTTCTCTGTAGGTAATAAAGGGAGCAGAAATCTTGGAGGTGCTGCACAGTCTGCCTTCTGTCCGCCAGTATCTTTTCTCGCTCTACGAGTGCCGTTACTCTGTCTTCTTCCAGTCTTTGGGTGAGGAGGCCTTTCCTTTTATTATTTCAATGAAAAAAAATCTTAACTTCCTAAATTTTTATTGAGGATCATTATGTAGTCTCTGTGCTACTCTATGTTGACACTTCAATAACGAATGTGAAACTTTGTGTCACAGCCATGGTGGAGCAGGAGATGAAGAAGGACTGGCTCTTCGCCCCACACTATCGCTACTATGTGAGGGAGATGAGGATCCAGGCCTACAGCCAGCTGCTAGAGTCCTACCGATCCCTCACTCTTGGCTACATGGCCGAGGCCTTCGGTGTCAGCACAGAGTTCATTGACCAGTGAGTTTCAATCCACCACATTTATATGCTGTGTCCGTCTTGTCTGCAATTCTGATCATTGTTTTTCAATACCGGTGGAACCAAGACAAAACTACAGAAATTGTAGCTGCAGTTCTCTCTGGTGCTCCTAGGATTTTGCAGGTTTCTGTGAATTGGTAACACAGTCAGAAAAGCTTTTTTTTGATCTAGATCACCAATTTTCAAGCATCAGGACATTAACTTGAGTAAAAGGCCAAATTTGGTTGAAGGTGCTATGAAGAGATAAACTGACAGAAGCTCAGTGAATCGGAACCAATAAGCTTAAGAAGTGGTGTGTGGGTCATAGCATTGATTCACTGTGAACAGTGTCCACTTAAAGCTTCATGGAAACTTTGAAGAAATACTCTTATTCCCTTAAGTTAAAATGTACTCCATTCATGCCTGTAACGTGAACATGAAGCCATCAGCTGGGTCTTGCAGTGGTTCTTGAAACATAGAATTGCTGCCATGAGGTTACCAGATAACCAGGACAGACTGTAGGAGATCCTGTTCCTGACCAGGAAATAGCACATCATTCCCTGTACACTTGCACTGTGCTTTCTACTTTACTCCTTGTCTAGATATGTGCTTATTGGCAGATTTAGTTGCCTCTGGTCAGAGCCAGGCTAGATGTACTCCCCACCACTCCACCTCCACATTTTATTTTAAGTGAAGCCAACCTGCTGCTGGCTGCAGAGGGTGGTGTCAATTTTCTCATGTAACTCTTTACAAGACAGTGAGTAAGTGCAGTTGTCAAAATGGTTACCCTTTCCAAGCAGTGATATTTGTTTCGGCTAACCTAATCTTGTTTCCTTTTCACAGGGAACTGTCCCGATTCATAGCTGCTGGCCGTCTGCATTGTAAAATTGATAAAGTGAACGAGATTGTGGAAACCAATAGGTAATGCTACTTTTATTAAAACCTCGATTCTTGGGTCAGATTCCTTCATAACCAGACACAGAATTCTAAATCTTGTGTTCTTCTTTGCAGACCTGATAGCAAAAACTGGCAATACCAGGAAACCATCAAGAAGGGCGACTTGCTGCTCAACAGAGTCCAGAAGTTGTCGAGAGTTATTAACATGTAATGACATGTTAGGCCACCCTTGCATTACTCTTCTTGGTATACTCAAACCTGTCTTTTGTTTGACAAAGTGACTCTTATATTGTGTATATAATAAAAACCTGTTTAACTGTTGACAATCGATGTCTCAAGGTTGTTATTTTGTACTTTTAGGAAAGAGCCAGACACAGCGTTTCATATAAATAGCAGTATAAATTATTTTATTTACAGAAACTTGTTACAAAACAAATATACTATACAATCTTTTCTTTAAATATTAATTCTAACCTATGTTTTGTTCATGAATTACATAGCAGCCAATACATAAGTCCAGCTGAAAATGATTCTGATAATGTATACAAAAAAAAAAAAATCTATACACGCTTTTACATCGTATGAATGGTGGATTTGTTTTTTTTTTTTTCTTCCCAGACACGAGCTGTATTCTCTCTCACTTTCACATTCCAAGTCTATGGTACTAATAAAGAAAACATCCTCGTAATGTTCCCATGTACTGGAAACAAAGTCAAGATGTCAGTGGAGTTTGAAGGGTAAACAAAAACACTTGAAGTTTCTACATAAAAATCCCAGTAAACCAGAGGAGGCCAAAGCCACACACTGAGGCTAACAATATTTCAACGTCTTGTCTGGAAAGTTCGAGGAAAAAAAAAACAACAACATTTAAGTGTTTCATACTGGGCAGCTGACGAGCTCAGGTTTTACCACATTTCGGGTTCATAGGCAGATTTAAAACTAAACTCCTAAATACTTTGAACATTCAAGTAAGGTAAAACAACCCAAAGAATACTGTCCTCAAACAGTCAGGGTGAAACAAATTCAGGCACTTTCTTATTTTGATATTTCTTTTAAAAGCTGCTAAACTCATTCTTTAAAAGCTGTGATTCAAATTACTTGTTTGGCAACGACGATGCAAGCAGTTGGACTGTTTGAAGTGTTCCTCTTTCTTGCAATGATTGCTTAAGTCCCTTCAGCCTTTATAAAAGAACATAAGTGTTTCAATCGTGAAATGTGGTTAAGGTCTACAAAGCGTACGACTGAAGAGTCCATGGAAACTGGTTTGACGACGGGCACAGCTTGAAGCCTGCATGACATTTCAAAATCACAGGCTAACTGGGTCACAGAGTAAAATTATTTTTTTTGTTTTTTTTCTTTTTTGTCGTGTTGATTCATAGGCAACATAAAATGTCTTGTAAAAGCACATGTGATTGAGACCTTAGGTGAATAAAGGTATCCTCTGTCATTCAGACACATGCTACAGTGGCAACACTTCCTTAAAGGATCTCAGTACATGATTCATGAGATGCTTCAGCTTTTACATATAGGCGTATTGCATTATATAGACTTGGCAGTGAACCACTTCAAATAGTCATGTTCTCTTGACTTTTTTTTTTTTTTCCTTTTTCCTTTTTTACTAAATAAATAATAATTTTCAAAATTGTACCAAAAATTCAGCGTGTACGAAAAATTGCCTGTGCAAAAATACATATTTTACTATGTACAATTTGTTAACAAAATATGTATTCTCAAATAGGGATACTTCAATACTTGTTTTGATACATAGGCTACAAGGAAACAAAAGCTAAATTAAGATTCTTTTTTTCTTTTTTTTTAAATTGCCTCCTCTACCTTTCCACACTATCTGACATCAGTGGAGGTTCCATAAATCAACAGGTGTTGCCAAAAGTTTCGAATATGTCCCGTGAAGCCATCTCCATGAATCTCGCACCATAAAACTCGACCCGAGACCGCTAATAAGCAAACATCCCAACCAGATGGGCAAGTATTGCCTGATTTAAGACTCCGCTTTGACAAAAGGAATAGAGTATAATGCCTGGCTACTGTGACAAATCTCTTAACACACAACAACATAGTGTTACGGTGAGGCATTGAAACTTGAACATCCAGCGCTTGGGTAGTGGTTACACACAGGAGGGACAATCATACCCACAGAAGACAGGTGACGTGCAAGTTTGCTCCAGTTAAGACGTACCATACCTGATTCCCGATGCAGGAAAAAGAAAACATTACAATTCACATCTGCCCACATGCAGCTGTGGATTTCACACAGCTGTATTGGGTTAAAAGTAGGTAAGTTGTGGCTATAACAATACAGCTTGCACAGATTTTCTTCATATCCACAATGCACGGTCACCGCTTCATGAGCAGGACTGCCCATCTTTTACCTTTTAAAAACAAACAAACAAAAAAAAACTAGTAGTTGGCAAAGCTGATAGCAGCTTTTGGCTAGCTTTGTGGACAACTAAAGCAGTGCCTGTGGAGAAAGTAGTTATTTAGTGCTGTTCACAGTTGGGGGTAGGTCTACTGTGGCTATCATTTTTGCACAATGAAAAGATTCAGAAAATTAACAGGTGTTCTCAAGACCAAGCTATCTCTCTGTCAAAAGATTCAATCGAATGGGCACATCAGGTGTCCTTTTCACATTTAAAAGCACAACCATCTTCACCAAGTCTACAAAGACTCTTTGTAGTTCAGTGTAAAAAGCTCATAAGAAATCATAAAAAGGTAACACTTGCATAATATTTCCGGGTAATAAAAGAATTGACCAGATCATCCCTACGGGCTTGTCTCAGGCTACAGCGTGTAACCCCGAGTTACTCGACGTGTCACCAGAGAGAGTCAAGACTGACGGAAAAAAAAGTGAAACAACAAAGTGATTGTGTGTTGTTTTAAGGTGTTGCAAGTATCGGTTTGCTCCTCCTCCTGCTCTCCTTGCAAAGGCTTCTGAGATCAGGCGCTGGGGGTGTAATTAAGTTGGAAATTCCAGTAGTCCAGCAGAATCTGACATGAAAAAAAACACTTGTACACACGCGCACATTCACACACTCATTCTTTAACAAACGCGGAAGAGATCGGCTTGTTGTCTCCCCAGTTGCTCAGCGTCACGACGGCTTGTTGCAGCAGCCCTTAACCTGAACCCAATGAGCTCTTTTTACCACAGGACAAGAGACCCATGGCTGTTGCAATTAGTTGCTCCTACCTCCGAACAGACAGGAAGACCTCTCAGATTACTGGGACAACACTTGCGTGGGAGGGGGGGATCCTTGGCTCGCTCATTTAGACCCCTGGTGCTCCACGCTGTCCCCGTTCAGTGCCCCTGCCCTCCCACCACCCACCCACCACCCCCCACCCCCACACACATGGCTTTGGGAGAAATAGTAAGGACCACATCTACTTCACTGGGCAGTCCAGATCATCTCCACCCTGAGGATTGTGGGAAGCTGAGTATGTGGGTTTGATTTTAGAAGGCCTCGTGCAGTCCAGAGCAGTACGCGGACCGCTCCGGACTTTTCCCCGCCCGCCTGCCAGTTTCATACACTGAAGCCGGACACCGCTGTCAGGGACGAGCCTTTGGCTGGGGAGAGAGGAGGGGAAAAAAAAAAAAAGTTAAAATGGTTGTTAAGTAACCTGTTCCTGAGTTCTGCAGTTGAATTATTAGCAGCAATAATTCATCAAAAATAACACTGTCACCAAAAATGGGAAGCCCCTTTTAGACACGCACTTCTTTCCATAAATCTCACAGCGTGTAAACGTGTTGGCTTCGTGTCTGAATGGGCAGCTTTTCAGCAAAAGTCGCAATAATAACATTTTCACAACACTTTCAACCCAGGCGGACCTGCATGCTGTTGCATTACCAGATAGGTGTACGCATGGGACACAAGGAAGACGTTTTCCACATGTCTCTACCAGTATTGGTCCACAAACATCACAGAGTGCAAAAGACATGTTGAGTGTCAAAATCACAAAATAGCCTCCTCGTTTACTAATCTAGATTTTGGAAAAATACTAACAGAGGCGAAAGTTCAGCTTGTTGCTTCCAGCTGGTTGTACGGGTCCTTCCTCTAAGCCTGTTAAAAATCTGCAGCACTGGACGACAGCAGCAGGGTTCATGTAAGCCTCTCCTAAGTGTGGAAGTTGTAGCATTTTTACAAGTGGAGCAGTGGTTACTTCATTACTTAAAATGATAAATTAGCCCTAGCATGGAGACAGGATCGGTCAGGATTTAAGGGCAAGACACGCTATTGGACAGGTGAGCTGTCACACATAGAGTTAAACTATTTGTTACAAAGCAGCCATCTTCACGTTGAGTCCTGAACGCCATCACAGCTGTCAGGTTATTTTTATTTTACTGCTCATAAAGTAGCAGTTACATAATTTCACATCCGAGCTGTGTCTTATCTCATTCTACTTTAACATCCATTATCAAATGCTACAAAAAGGTCACTTTCATCCATGTTTGTCCAGCTAGCTTGTGATTACGCTTGTCAGTTAAATGTTTAAGTTCTTTTCAATATGTAAAAAAAATTC
>NW_007578474.1:15392-33508 GCF_000690725.1 Stegastes partitus
TATTTTTTGATTCATCTCTATTTGTTGAAATGTCAAGAAGCTGAAAAATGGTCATCACAAAAAACAGCCTGAGCGGACGTGTTCAAATTGCTTGTGCCATCTCAGCAACATTTCTACATTTAAAACTGAGGAATGCCTGACATTGAATCAGTTGTCAGGGCTCCACACTAACTTTTCCACTGGTAGCACTGGTGCGACCAACTTTCTCATTTGGTCGCACCTCCCCACCATGTCACAGGCAAAACATATGACTTGCTGGACATTTTCTTATCAATGGACACTACAATTTACAGATGTTCCCTAAACAACCACATTGCAGGCTGTTGGCACCTGTGGTGTGCTGATACAGGTGTAAGACCAAAAAAGAGTTAACTAGAGCGTTCTAATATCAGATTTGCGCCCTTTTTCATTAGCGGAAAACACAAATGCAGGTGCACTCCGTTCTTCATGAGAAGACCGCATTTTTAAGCGTAAATACCGCAGTACAGCGACGTTATGAACATTCTACTTCCCACCACTGTGGTTAACACAGCAGCTTCCTGTGTCGGTTACAGTGAAACTAATACAGCTTAATGATCATCATGGACTCGCACCAATGCAACCACTTGAAATTTCAACTAGCACACTCTCAAGAAATGGTGCAAACGCGACACAGTCTGGAGCCCTGCTATATCTATTCTTTCAGTAAATGTCACATTTATCTATGTGTGGTTATGTCTTATTTATTAAGCACACCTACATTTTGTCAGATAGCTAAGGAGAGGGGTGGTAGTGGTAGGATCTGGCCAAAAAATTATATGTCGATCTTCTGATGATTTACGGTCTGAATTACAATAGTTGAACTCATGCCATCATGATTAACTTGAGCATAACTGGTGGTTTGTATTTCCACTGCATCACACTTTCTTTCAGCCACTGCTAACCAGCCTGCCCAGGTCTGACTTGTGCTTCTCCTGCTGCATTTGCTGCAGGAGGTTGCTGTTGTGGTGAATGAAGTTGTTTAGATGACTCTCCAGTTAATCTCTTCTCCCATGGACAGATTTCCAACACAGGTATTGTGGACTGTAGCTGGCGTAGGTAGTCTTATCATGGAAGGACTAATATGACATCCTTGTTCTGCTTTGCAGCCTCAGTGAGCTGGGCGTAGAGACACGATAACCACTTCTCTGCCTGCTGCAAGTTCTGGTTAGAGTAGCCCTCCAGCTTGCAGTGGATCTCCCAGAGAGCAGAACAAGGACTACTCTAACCAAATACAGTCCAAGACAGTAGAGTTTGAGTCTGTCCATGGAACGACAGACTCACCTGGCAGGCAGCTAAACGACATTGATCAACAACATTGATCTGGTCAGTACACAGCTGGGAAACACTGGATGGGATGAGGCTAGCTGGTTAACAACAACTAAACTTTCAGACATAGTACCCTTAATGAAACGATCTGTACGATTCATCTGAAAAGTCGATTATTTTCTGTCTGCGATACAAGAACTTGAGATCGCCCCTCCCCCTCAAAGTTCAGAGTGCAGCTTAAATACACAGAATATGTGAAATGTATAAGTTAAACAGACATTAATCTCGAACATAAAACACACATTGTCCACTGTTATAAAAATGCATCCCTCTGTATTACAAAACCAACCTGATGTAAATGGGAGTTGTTCGGTAGACCCGGCGTCCCTGGAATGCTCCGCCCATGCTTCCCATGGATGTTGTTAATAGCAGGCGACTTGGCCACTTTGGGTCGACCTGGTCCAGGTCCCCCTCCTCCTCCTCCAAGCCCCCCTCCACCACCTCCACTATTAATACCACTGGAGGCAGAGGAGCTTTTGCGCTTCTTGCCTTCCAGGCGTCCGTCTGAGGAGTGGTGGCTAAAGCTGGTGTGGTGGTCAGATGAGGATGAGGGCTGGTGGTGGACAAAAGGCCCCAGGGAAAGAGTTGAGTCACTGCTGTTCATCACCACACTCATACGCTTGATGGACTCTGCAGGGCTGCCCGAGGGAGGACCTCGTGCAGGTGGCCCAGAGGAGCCGCCTGCTGAACCTCCAGAAGGTTCGGCCTTGAGGCTAAGTGAATTGGTCCGCACAGTACGGCCACAGTTAAGCCCCACGCTGTGGACTCCACTGTGGGAGGAGGATAATGACGATGAGGCTGGCGGACCTAATGAGCTGTGGTGGTAGGTGCTCCCTGAGCTGCCGACATTTGCACAGTTCTTCTTGAAAGACGAGGAGGAGGAGGAGGAAGAGGAAGAAAAGTTGGAATTAGCAGAGGAGGAGTCAGAGGAGCCATGGGATGAAGAGAGGATAGAGCTGTTTTTCCTCTTCTTCCCCGAGCTGAAGCTAGTGTTGCTACTGTTACTGTTAGCTCCGCTGCTTCCTCCACTAATGGAGTTGGGGATGACGGGTGTGGAGGAACCAGATGAGATCTCCTTGGGCCTGAAGGACGATGATGACTTGGTAGTGCTGCTGCTGGAGGAACGGGACTTAAACGCCCGGCCTGAGGCTAGGGAAGGAGCTGAAGAAGAAGAGGATGAGGACAAGTGGGCTGAAGGCATCTGCGGCGACGAAGACACTTGTCGGGCCTGCGTGGTGCCATAGGCCGGGTGCTCAGCCCCGCCCTGCGGGGAACTGCGGGCATTTAAGGTGGTCCCATAGGAGAGCACTGACTTGCCCTCGTAGGATTGGCTATAAGGAGCCTGGGGCAAGGTGGCAGGGGGGCCCAGGAAGCCTGAAGAGGGAGTGCTACCGTGGGAATTTGTGCTTGTCCTATGGGTAGGTGCAACAGAGGAGGAGTTCTCCAAGGCCAAGGGGATTTTCCTGCAGCAAGACAGAAGAGCATGCATTAGTTAGGACTGTTCTCAAGTCAAAAATTCTCACTATAATAAACAAGGCAGTCATGTATTTTTGCTGTAGCATCTCTCTATAATTACATTACAAGTTACATAAGTTGACAAGCAGATTATTTCCATACATGATCAATCAAAAACCCTTTCTAAAGGCTACATTGAGGGCCCCAAAGTAGAAACTCAATGTCAACACAAAAACACTCTGGCTTTAGATCGGAGAGCTGTGTCTATCTGCATCACAGCTCTACAAAAAAAAAAAGAAAGAGACGTACAAGAGGTTTTAAAAATTTTGTTTGTGAAAGAGATGGGAAAGGACACAGGAAGATCCGTGATTAACTATATAAGTGGAAACACGGTTGCAGCAGTAATCAGGAGATACAGACCGAGCCATAGTACTACCTCTTCCTAAAATTATACTACAAATGCTAAAGGGGAATATTCCCTTCTGTTGTATAGTGTAAATCTCTATGTGTAAGCATCACATGACTAAAACAATTGGGGTTTTGAGAAAGCCTTTTTTTAACAGCATCAATGTGAGGAATCAGACACACTCACTTCCACATCTGAGAGTTGACATGCTTGTCCATCATCGTGGTTAGGGCACATCGCACTCTGTCCCATCGCCGGTCAAAGGAGTAGCAGCCTCTCCCAAACAGTCGACTTCCAAAGGTACAGTACTGGGAACAAAAGGGGAGGCTTGGATGAGAACTGCAGCTCATCATAGTCTAAGTAAAGAAAGAAAGTTGTCTGGGGCTAATCTGAGATCAAGCACACTTACAGCTGCCGGTCGTGGGTGATAACCTGAATAGTGACAGTCCAGTTTGTCAGCATTGTCCTCTCGCTCCTCGTTCTCTCCCTCGTCACTAGAGGGTCTGGAAAAACCATCAGGGGTAGCTTGGGGATGGTGTAGTGACTCGTGGACTACTGCAGGGTCTCCGGAAGTACCCCCTCCGTGACTGCTGTTTAGTCTGATGGACAGATACCACACAAAATGTGTAAAATGCAAAATTCTAAATATGTTTGTTCCACTTCTCAGTGAGGAAGGCTATCGGCCTGGTGTCACTACATGCAATAAAAGCATGACAAAGCGAAACAATAAAATGAATGTAATGCAGCACTTACCGTGGAAGACCAGGGCTGTGAAATTTGGGCTTTCCAAGTAGCGAAGGCTTAGTGGCATCTGGGGCGGGTCCATTGCCATGAGCCACCTGGTGGGCATCATGGCCAGGGGCGAGGTGAGAGGAGGGGTGTGGGTCCCTGAGAAGGGGGCTTGGCTGGGAATGGGGTTGGTGGAGGTCTCGCTCCCTCTCCCTTGCTCTGTTCTTGTGCTCTGCCAGCAATGTGTCAAAGCGCTTCCTTCGCCCTGGCACAGCCCTCCGCTGGCTTAAGGAATGTGTCTGTTGGGAGAAGGTAAAAAAGTTTTATTCTATGAAGAAGCTCTCCTTTGGGGCCAGTATAATAATGTACATGACAGAAGCATCTGTAGCAAATTTTGATAGTGTGACTTTGCTACAAATAATTACAATGTTCTTTAAAAAGTGTTAACAATAAGTCTGGTAATATTCTAAATGCTGTTTATAAAAGCCAACATAATGCATTACTCGGTGCCATAGCACAAATGAATGACACCGCTGCACTGGATGACGCGTTCAGTCATTGAACACAAATGCCGTTGTTTATAATTGCAGACTACATAGGGCTTTGCTGTGCTCTTGTTAGTAGCAAAGCACAGACGCTGCAAACATGTGTCCTAGAAACACCAGCCCTCAATAGTCAGTCAGCTGCTACCATGGGGAAAGAGGTCTGAAGCTTCAACTCTGCCTCCACAAGTATGTCAAGAAACCTTTATATCCTCCTTTGAACAACTGAACTTCGATGTTGCCCTTTAATGGGATTTTCTGACAAAAACTTTATAACATAACCAGCCTAATGTTGGAAATAATTTACAGCTTCAGCGCACAAAGTAGAGAGACTGGTTACCTTGCATGTTAGGGATCTTGTGCAGGGTTTCCGAGCTGTCATATCCACAACGCCACAGTGGATATCTGGATTGAATTCACGTTCTGAAGGAGAAAAGTGAGAGGCAAACATTTGTTACTTACATACACTGGGATGAATGACCAGATTTGGTAACGTTATCCTTGGATAAGCCTTTTAGATGAGGAATTGGACATTGCGAAAACAGATTTGTGTTTCCTAGAAAACGGCATTATCTGTGGTGTACATTGTAGGTTCGTCTTTCAACAGTTGACCACATTTTGTCCCTTCATTCTAATATGAAAGTGATTAATTTTATTTATAGGCAAAAACTATATTTTGTATGAGACAGCACTACACAGTCTAGTCATAAAGTATTCAGACATCCTCACTTCATCCACATGTTGCAGTATTCTAAAACTTTATTTTACTACTTCCCTATTCAGTTCACACTCAATATCCCATAATGACAAGGTGAAAAAACTATTTTAGAAAGTTTTGCAAATTAATTGAAAGGAAAAAACTGAAATATCACACTGACAAAAGTAGTCAGGGCCATTGCTATGACAACTGAAGTATAGCTTTAAGTGTCAATTGATCTGACATGATTTTGGAAAGGCATATACCCGTTTATATAAGGTCTCAAACCTACCAAAGCATATCAGAGCAAAAAAAAAAAACAAGCCATTTAGTTGAAGAAATTGCCTGCATATCTCAGAGTGAAGACTGTGTGGTCAGAAAGATCTGGGAAAGGAAAAAATAAATAATCTGCTGCATTGAACTACTCTTTACAGAGCGGGCCACCTGGTCAAACACAGCACAGGCAGAGAGGAGCCTCGGTAAGGGAGGTGATAATGAAACCAATGGTCTCTCTTGCTGAGTTCTAGTGATTCTGTGTGGAGGTGAAACTGCCAGAAGGACAACCGTCACCTCAGCACTCAGCTTCATGGCAGAGTGGCCAAACAGAAGCTTCTACTCAGTGACAGACACATGAAAGCACACTTGGAGTTTGCAAAACTAAACTGTTTCCTCTTCATTTCAAGCATCTACATGAAACAAGGCACCGCTCATCACCTGCCTAACACCACCCCAATAGTGAAGCAAGGTGGTGGCAGTGTCATGGTGTGATGGTCTTTTAAAGCGGCATGGGGAGGAAAATTGGTAGAGGTTGAGGGAAAGCTGAAGGGAGCAACCCACGGAGATACCCTTAATAAAAAAAACAGCTCCACAGTGCTCAGGACCTAAAACTGGGCTGAAGGCTCACCTTCCAATAACACAATGCTTGAGTGGCTTAGGGACAACTCTGTGAATGCCTTTAAGAATCCCAGCCAGCAACCAGCCTTGAAACCAACCAAACATCATTTTCATTCATTCTTTCTTTACTTCAAACATATTAAATGAAAAGAAATGACAATATATATAAATAAAAAATAATATAAAATCTGTGGAGTGACCTAAAATGTCTGTCCACCAATGTTCCCCATTCAACCTGACACAGCTTCAGAGGATGGCAGAGTAAAGAATGGGCGAAGATTCCCAAAACTGACCGTGCAAAGTTTGCTGCATCATACCCAAGAAGGCGAAAGGTTGTAATCTCTGCGTCAAGTAAGTATTGAGTACAAAGAATACTTAATCTCAGTGTGATAGTTCAGTTGTTTCTGTCCAATAAATCTGCAGTTACTTCTAAAAAGTGCGTCATCCCTTTGCCATTATGGGGAACTGAGTGTTGACTGATGAGTGAAATAATGAAAGAGAACAATTTTAACAAAAGGCTGCAACTTAAAATGTGAAAACAGTGAATGGATCTGAAAACTTTCTAAAGGTACAATAAACTACAATCTAAACACATTCATTAATTAGACCTATTGATACAGAACGCGGACAGCACAAAACTGTAACCATAATTTGCCACCATTCCCCTCTCCAGCTGACCTGTGACTTTCTTGTTAAGGTGACGTCTGCTACTGGCACTGCTGCTGCTGTCCTGCTTCTTGTCCGAGAGGACAGAGAGGTGGCCCTTGCCGTTGAGAATCTGACCTGGGGCCAGTAATGGAGGCTTTGGTATGGAGGGACAGTTAAGGCCTGCTTTAAGGGCTGATGAGGAGGAGGAGGTCGTGATGGCGGTAGTGTTGGAGCTCACAGTGGTGCTAGAGGAGGATGTAGAGGAGGATGAGGTGGTGGCGGGGGCAGATGAAGCCTGCACCAGCTTAGCTGACGAGTCCACCTTCAGATGCATCTTCTCCACCTTGACAGCCGGGGTGAGGCTGGAAGAGAAGGTTACAGAGATGAAGAGGGCAGCAAGGAGGAAGCTGAGAGTTAGAAACACTGAGCCAGAGAGAAGCGCATGGTAAGAGATAGATGTGGACGCATGGATGGGGCTGGGAGGACAAAACATAAATCTAATATGTTCCATCATTTATCAAAGACTTTAAACAAACAAGACACAAGATATAATACTTGTCAGCTACACATAATTCAACATTGGAGACCTCTTAATAATAATTGACAATACATTTTAACAAACTAGAAAAGCTTTAAGGGTTGCTGGAGTTCAGAATATAAAATGGTAATGTATTTCAATATGTGTTCTAACGATACTTGTACCTGAAGATATCAAAAAAATGCAACTGAGAAGCTTTTAATAAAGATAAAATGCCTAGATGAGAATGCTAGTTTTAAGCCAATGCAGTGAATCTATTAAAAATAAATCACAATACTTCATCACATTAATTGAAAAGTCACTGAGGAGTCCTGCTCATTGATTTGCAACATTTCCCACAATGACCTAAAACGCTCAGTGATACTAAAATGACTGCTACAAGTAAATTCATTTCTATTATTTGGGTTATATTTAATTACGATAACAGGAGGTCTCCACCTCATGATGATTGATTCCCAATCATTGTAACAACTGTATTTAATAACTGTCATTTCTACTCAGCTGAGCCACACAGGCGAAATTAAACAATAATCACAGATGGGTAAGTCTGCTGGAAACTGTGGTCATAAAAGCAGCTCAGCTGTAGCCAATCCACACTTACTCCACACTTATTTATCCAAGTTATCTTTAAATATCAGATCATTCAGTTTAACAGTAAATTGTTAAGCCCTAGTATCTAACAATGCGGCACATGTTGCAAAGTAAAACTTACATCTTATCAGGCTGGAGCGACCTGAAGGGGGCATAGGAGGATCTTTGCTGAACGCCTGGCAGCTTTTCTTTGGCTGGTTTGAGGAGTTTGGGATTGGAGGAGGATGATGTAGAGGAGGATAAACTGGAGCTAGCAGCGGAAGGTCGGCCAAGGATGCCTCCACTTGTCACTGCAGCTACAGACCCCGAGCCCAGCCCAGGCCCAAGCCCAAGCCCGCTGCCACTGCTCCGGTTCCTGCCTGACACGGGGAAGGGCGAGGTGGAGGCTGGCTTGCTGGCCGAACTGTGTCTCCTCTCTGAAGCAACAACATAAATCAAGCTGGCATTAAAACACAATACTTACCTCAATTACATTTTAGAGATATCAGAATCACACACTTGACCAGCCTGGTCTATATGGGTGAATGTGGCCATGAGTCAAGAGAAAAGACAAGACACATGGGAACATACAAATCTCCCTCTGACAGTCGTGAGCAGGTTACCTCAACAACAAATAAGCAGCATTTGTGATTCATGCCAACGCAGCCTGAAATAGAACCAGCCAACAGGTCAAGAGCTTTATTTCCTGCCTGAGCTTCTTATAACAGCTGCTGTGCAAACTGATAAAAGGAAGTACGACAGCAGAAAAGGTTAGGATGATGCTTAGTTGTGGATGGAGAGACAAAAATAGAAGAAAGAATAAAAAATCTCATCACTAAGTGCTTGCATCCAAAACCAAATATATTTAAGTACACCACAGTATTCTCAATAAACAAACACAGGCACCTGTGTGCACACAATCATAGCAATTACAGAATTACAGAAGACAATCACAGAAGCTTTGGGTTTTCAAAGAACATTCTCATCATGCTATTTTTAGCAACAGCATACAACAAAAGCTACTATCCCACAACGTAGAATAATTTCACCACGACACACACACACATTTCAGTCTGGAGTCCATTAGCTGCCACAGCAGTAACAATGGAAGAAAAAAGCTGGACAGCAACATCATGAAAGCATTTATTAATTCTGAAGCAACTTGTAGCAGAGTTTTGAATCCCGGCCCAGCAGCATCTCCCTAACCGACATAGTGGGCCCCTGGGTTCACACAGACAGACACACACTCCTGCTGCTCTGATAATATGTGGAGAGACAGACACACAGAGAGGTAGTTGTGTACTGATGAGTTCAAGAGAACGAAGCTGAATGCTGACTTTACCCTCGTGTTGTCAACACTGTATGAGCAAAACATCAAGAAATAAGTTGATGACAAACAACAGTAACATCAAGTGAAGGTAAGAGGACACACCGTTAGGAGTGCAAACAGGTTTTGCATGTGTCTCTGTCTTCAGCTATATAGAGGTGTGGGCCTGCTTAGCTAACTCCATAGTATAGCGGAGAAGTGGGCCGTGAGCCAAAACTCAGTCTCAGCAGGTGACCTGAAAAATGGCTTGTTGCTGCAGAAACAGTGGACTAACACACATGAAAGCTAAAAGATGCCTCCCCTGATCTCCCTCAGCTCTGTTCCAGACAAACACACACCTAAATGTTTAGCCTTCTTCCAGTTTCTTTTTTCAGGGAGGGGGAAAAAAAAGCTTTTAAGAGTGCCCTTTTCTTATCTAAGGGCCTCCCTTTACACACCCATTCACCACACACTCCAGATTTTTTCTCTCCCACTACTTAGTGACTGAACAATCCAAAGGCCGTTCTTTCCCTGCCATCCTCCCTCCGTCCTTCCCTGCTGTCTTGTCCTGTCCCAGTCACAGTCAACAGCACACCCTGCACACAAACTCACACCAGGAAACCCCAGCATGACACTCAGTGCTCTGTCCACAAAGCACCAACACTGAGGAAAGAAAGCCAAGACCAGTGGCAGTAGTAGAAGAATAGAACAGGAGTCAGGAATGATGTGTGTGGGGGGGAAATACAAACAACAGACACAAGAAATAGGAGGAGCCTTCATATCCTTTTTCACACTGAGAAACTGTTGGCTCAGTGGTATAGGGGAATCCCTGGCTGTTGGAGTGAGAAAAAAACATAAAAGCAAAAAAAGTGATGCCCATACTACCATCTCCACAGGCACCATGTTCACGCCCTAGCATGGCCTAGCTACTAAAAAACATTTGCAAAACAACAACAATAACCTTGTTGTTAATGAGATAGTTTTCTTGCTATCTGAGCTCAAGATGCATAATTAGGAAACATGTTTGTGTACGTCTGCTTAGGTATCACCAGATCTTTGATGAGACAAGTCTTTGTTCGACAAGTTCATAAATGAATGTATAACACGGCAGACGAGCTTTCAGCTTCCTGTTCAGTGGTGAGTGTCACCCCTGCTGGGATCTGCCTCAGCAGAGAAGAACAAACACCTAACAGGAGACAGATGGGCTCAAAGAAGCACACTAAAATCATATTGAGACCATCTCAACGGTGCTGAGATCAGTGCCTTTACCCTGTGGTAGCACCACATGGGGTCTTCCCATAATGACATGAGCGAGAGGAAGACATGGGGTAAAAAACAGCAAGAGCACTCTCCGTCTGTATGGCCACATATGGTTGCATGACCACAGAACGTTTGCTTAAACAAAACTGTTCCACCGTGGAGATGAAACAATAATCAAACAACAAAAGATTCATCTGAAACTATTTTGATTACCGATTAACAGTTTAAATCAGGAAGAAAAAAAAAAAAGCAATTTCAAAAATTGTTGGATTACAACAGTTTATATTTGTGGAATTAGTGCTTTTCTCTGCACAAAGGGAAAATCTTCAGGTTTTCAACTGCTGGAATTTGGGCCTAATATTTGATATTTGGACAAACCTTGAGTTAAATAGAGATGCATCTCTCCAGGGATTTTTCTTTTGGAAGCCCTTTCTGTTCTTAATTAATAACACATTACAGACAATGTGCTCACATAAAGACATATCTATGTATAGTTTGGAGTTGGCCACAAATGATAATAAACCCCTTTAAATCAATGTAAAACTACTGATCATTTTGGGTGTTTGCACTCCACAGATCAGTCAGCAGAAGCAATACCACCCTGTTCAAGATGCACCTCAGTCACCTGCTGTGACGCTGTCAGTACTGTTTTACTTTACAGGCACGGTATTGCCCTCCAGCATTTGTCCACTTCTCATTTAAACTCCCCTGGCAGGTTGGAAAACTAATCTAGATGGTGCACACCATATGTAGCAATCAGGTCCAGATAGGCTTGTGTCAGTCTATATTGTTTAACCATGTGGGAGGAGTCCATTCTTTGAGCGTTGTTGACACAATTGCAAGGACAGTTCCTTTATAAGCCATGTGCTGTTATTGCTCCCTCTTGTGGCTGACCTTGGCAACTGCTGTCACACTTCACAGTGAATGCACAGCTCTGAAAAAGTGTATAGTGAAGCTGACAAAAATCCCACATCAACTCAGTTGCCCTATATAACAAGGCCTGGCAGGTGTCACGTTAACTCTTTTTACTTGAACGAGTGTGGGAGTGAACAGAAATTTATTTCTTTCAGCAGCCATGACAGTCACTGAACTTGTCATTGTCAGTACTGTCAAATTTATATATCACTATATCCACAACGATGCAATCACTAATTCAAGGAGCCTTGATTTTCATTGGCAAACTAGTCAAAAATCCAGTTTAACTATTGAAGGGTAAAAATCTGTGTACTGAAACAAGCATGCACTCATCCCTATGAACAGAACCAGAAATCTAATCAACATTACTGGGTAGACTTGAGGGCGACAAGTCAAATATTAACAGGGGAAATGTAAACACACACACAAGTGAGGTGGTGAGTTTAATAAATAAATAAACAGGTTACTGCACGGAGAAGAAACAGCGATGGGGAATACAAAGGCAGTAGGAGAAGTAATATCACAGTGTGTTAATGCGTGAAATATCCCTATCAGCTACTTTGTTAGTTCCTTCGTCGCCGATCTTATGAGCACTGCGTCGCCGTCCACATGCACCTCCTTGTCGTGCTGGGTTATGGATGCAATTTGAAAATGCTAAACCTAGCTCTGCATGGTATTTGCATGAAAGATGACTCTGAATATATGCATACAACAAGGCATACATAATCGTGCATGTTTTGCATGTGTGTGTGTGCGCGTGACACTTACCGTAGTGTGCTTGGAAGGCTTGTGGTTTGACAACCTGACCACAGTGGCTGCACATCACCAGGTAGAAGTCGTCTTGTGCGGGACACTGGCCAAATATGGACATGTCTGTACACAGGGGGAGAATCAACCAGACAGGGGAAAACTCAGGGAGAGGCAAATAAAATAGACGTGCATTCACCTGGTGCCCCAGGTGGCAGCAGACTCTGCCAAGTGCAGATCATCCATCACTTTCAATCTACATTGAAACCTTTATCATTTGTTGTCATAACACTGTGATAGCTCAAGATAGGAAAATTCCAGTTTGATGGCTTTGTTGTTTTTTTTTGTGCATAAATACAAAAATATTGCAAACCACAAAAAGGAGAACAGTTCTTGGTCGTGTCTTATAAGAAATTTTGAATTGTTGCACAACATACATGGAACACATAATCCATATTTAACATAATCCACATTAGGTATATAAAAAAACTGAAGAGCTCACTAAAGGAATCGTGACATGCAAAGTCTGTACATGCAACTTTGCTCGTACTCTGGAAAGGCATACTCTGAAATGATTTGCACTTACATACCTAAATTCATAATGGAGAACATGTCCAAGTGATAAGAACCACAAAAAGGGCAGAGCCAGCAATCCAAAGGTTACCTGCTGTCAAAGAATTCATGTCTCTTCCAGACACAAACAAATGCAGGACTTACATGGTGTGGAAGATTTGTGACATCAAATAAATTAAGAGCTATCACTGAGGAGCAAAGTTTAATAATGGAAGATGTTTGTTCTTTGGTGCTATGTGTATCATATTTTCTAGAGAACAGCAAAAATCTGCCTTCAGGAGTGGCACTGTCTGAGAGAGCGTCAAAAGAGCTGTTCACAGCAGACATTCACTGAATATGGCTGAGCTAAAGCAGTTCTGCAGGAAAGAGTGGTTCAAAATTTGTCCCAAACCTTGTACAGGTCTGATCCACACCTACTGGCAGCATTTGTTTGAGTTTATTGCTTGTTTATTGCCACCAAAGGAGGTTCGATCAGTTATTCAATCCGAGGGTTCATTTACTTTTTCTAACAGCACTAGTTTAGTAGGCATGTTCAAAAAAGGAACCAAATGGTGGAATTGTTGGTGCATTATTAGCTTAAGCACATTGTTTTTGTCTACACTCGTGACCAAGATTAAGATCAGATCACATATTATGACCAGTTAATACAAAAAACATGGTATTTTTAACATACAGGTGATTTTTTTTCAGACGTTTTACCAATCCACAATTCACTGATTACCTGACCTACAAATCCAAAGATTAACTTCTAAAGAAAATAAGCAGTACTTGTTGCAGCTCTGAAATCGAAACAGATGTGTTTATTTTAGGTTATGATAGCTGGATGTCACAGACCAGTAATGCAGGACACAAGACTCGTCTAAATTCCTCCACTAAAGCTCGCTTAACACAAAAAGATATTATAGGATTACAAGGAAAATGTGGCTGCACACAAGATCCTAGACTGCTCCAAAACAACAGCACAGCACCTCTGTCTAAGATTGACTTGAATGGAAGGAATGGTTGATTCCTGTGGTTGTTTTTTCATTCTAAGTGAAAACATAAATAAGGCCCTTCTCCTATAGTGCCACATAAGCAGTGCAACTTTCAGGCACGTAACAATAAAAAAAAAAAAAGCACAAGCAGAATGAATGCAAAGGTACACGAACGGCATGTCTTCAGCTCAAGCATCTCGATCCACCCAATAACCAAACCTCACGCTTTAGAAGCCATTCGAAAGCAAATCAGAGGGAAGTGTTGCTCCTCACCAGAATGTGATCAAAATTTACCCTGGCGCAGAGAACCAGAAACCACCTAATTAAGGAGGCTAATTAAGAGATTGCCTGGGGCGTTATGATGAGATGAGCAGAGGAGAGGATACAAGTGGAGAGGAGTGGAGTCCCTCTCCAATGCGTACTCCGCCAGGGCCGTCAAGGGTTCTCCAAACATCACTGGTCGAGTCTGGACGGGATGAGGGCCATTAAGCAAAGACCACATAAAAGGATCTACCTGATGGGTTCCCTCTCATAGAGGTCAGTGGCAGTCTTGTGTGGATGAATTGACAAGCCTGATGCTACTTAACATGTGTCAATTGTCTGAAGCCACTTTACTAAGTGTCTCCTTCAACAGCAGTGGAGCAAAAAGACTTATTTTCACAGCGCCTGGTGTCTGCCACAGAGAAAAGACAAATGTCTTTTCTTAATGGACAAAGGCTTGTAAATTATACAGAACTTGGGTAGGAAAGCACACTGCTGACATGCACAAGAAAGGGTCTGAATACTGTGCAGACAGAACAAGTGTAGAAATGTGATGTGGAGGGTAATATTCACTGGTCACCAATTGCAAAAGTGCAAGCCCTTAAAGCAACGGCTAAATGTTGACCTAAACGTTCTGGGAAACTTTCTCCTCTACATGTCCGTTTTCATTTCACTCTGTCAACGAGCCATTATCCTGAACCAGTAGCAAATTGAAATTATAATGAGGGAGCAAACATATTTGCTAAATCAATAAGTTTCCATGTATTCTTCGTTAAAACTCTGCTTTCTTTCAGATCTTTTATTGAAACAGCCCAAGAACTGCAGCATCCAGCAGGCCAACCACATTTCTTTGCTGGATCAATAGCAAGGTCAAACAAGACTAAGACCAAACTGCTGCTGCTGTTCACTTGGCGTGTTCTCCAAACTGGTTGCTCAACTATGAAAGCAGTCCTGCTATATAACCTTGCTACTCTACATTCAGTACACTGGCACTAACTGGACTGTACCACTAAAATGGCCTGACTTCAAAAGTGGTCTAACGCCACTGTGTCTGCCCCGTTCTCAATCTCCATTTTCTTCCTTTGCAAGGAGGTGAAAGGGATAGGGGGAAAGGAAGTCGCAGTGGAGAAGAAAGAATAGGCAGAACAACAGAGCAAAGCCTAGAAACAAGCGCAACAGGGAAAAAAACACAGAGAAACAGAGACTAGAAGCAGGCCAATGCCTCAGCGAGACAAAGAGAGAGTGAGCGGAGGACCTGCGCTCGAGGAGGAGGAGGAGGAGGAGGAGGAGGAGGAGAGGCTGTGAGCATGAGACAGAGGACGAGAATGAGAGTCCAGTTAATTTCAGCATCCTCATCCGTGGCAGTGATGAATGATCTAGGTGGAATCATAGCAGCTCTGGCTGCCTCTGAGCAGCACACATGCTGGCTGAATCTGACCTGTGGCTGACAGTGGCACTACATTTCCCAGCTTCCCTGACTGTGACAGTGCTGCTGTAAAATTTATAAAAATCCGTGACAGGTTGACGAATTCATCGGTCATTATTTGCCATATATTTTTACAACGTGTGTGTGTTAATCATCTGTGTGTGGTAGAATGGCAGTTACGCCACAGGAGGAATCTGGTGGTGAGTCATGGCGGAGAGGTGTAGTCATCCACTTGTAATACCCCTACTAGACGCGCACACACAGAGTTTCTATGAACACGAACTTTTGCCACAAGCAGCATGTGTTGATCAGCCCCATGACACAAACAATCGTCACCGACAGACGCTGCTAAATGACAGACATGTTTCAAGCTCGCTGCATGCCGAATGACCTAAGCAGCCTCGAATATTAAATGACCATTCTGTCTTCCTGCCTTCCTTTAAAAAATATTCTTTTGACCTGAAGCCACGTTAAGTTTAATTCAACCAGCAGTCCTTCAATGCAAAGCAGAAAGCATCTCTTCAGGCCAGTCATCACCTAAAACACATGCAATCTTATGTATCCTACACTATATTGAATACTGCATTCTGTGCCACCGTATCAGAGCCAAAAATATGATATGAAATATTAAAGCTTTCTTGTCACTGGGAGCCGCTAGGACATTTGCAACTAGAATAGTGCAATAGTCGTAGGGTATGCACACAGGCCGCATTGTTGACCAGTGCAAATGCAACATTAGATAAGTGCCCTGACAAGTGGCCTGTAATTAACCCTTTCCTTTACAGCAACACATGACAAGAAAAAAAAAACACTGAAGCTGGACACACAATGATGACATCATAAGTGTGAGACAAATCATGTGGCCTCACAGAAGTATGTCATTTTTTCTTATAGTTTTCTTCCATGTGATATGACTTACAGACACGAACTGTTCATACAACGTGAAGATGCATATTTTGGCAGGAGAGATGAGAAACAGAACCATTGCGACACACGTCTGCATACAAAATGTCTTGTCAGAAACCTGTCAAATTCACAGCTATGCACACCACAATGATCACTTTGATGGCAGAATGATGGTGTGGAGTATCTGAAGAAGTCTCTCATAGGTTTTGCTAAATTAACACCGCCATCTTTCTCCACTAAATTATACGCACAAAAAATTCAGAAGAGAGGAGCGCAATATTTTCCCCTCTATGCTTTGTTCTGAAGAAGAGTTCAAAGGAACGGATGTGTCTTAATCTTGGTGTCCTAGTCACTGCAATGACTGTCCTATAACAACAAGGTCACATGTGACATGCCTGGCTCGCGTGTCCTTGAGCAGGAGATAAAACTCTTTCCTGCGAAGTGATTAGAAGTAGCTGTGGATGTGTTGCTGAAATGTATAAAATGTAGACGTTCGTATGCAGGTGTACAGTTTTAAGCAGGTTGTTCAAATGAACTACTTAACACAGTTCAGAACATGAGCCAAGCGCAAAAGTCTTTCATTTAATGAGCCAAGCGTCAACCTACAATCACTGTCCCATCATACTAACAAAGTTGATTCACCGCTCATTCACTTAATTCTGAGTCAGCTGAACAACTTAGTCCTCGACTGTTCCTGTCAACCATTTCGTTCTGATGTCAATCATGGATCCACGTGTGTTCTGCGAGCCGGGAAAATGGGAGCGTGATTGTAGACTCTTGAGTAAACAAGATGCCATTTTATTGTTGTAACAATTTACCTTTTGTGATGAAGCTCGTTTTAAATCCAGGCCTGCCAGCAGGACAAATCAGCTAAAGCTAATCGAGGTGTTTCCAAAAATAAAATTGCAGGATAAACTGCTCTGAAGCATCACTCTGTAGCTCAGAAGCCAGGTGATGTGTGGCAATTTGTGTGTGCGTGTTAGCAGCTGTGTTAGATGACGTGAGCGCTCTTTATTGTGTCAAAAGCGCTATTAGCCAAACCTTGCTGTGTTTAGCTTTAAAGAGAAAACTGAAATAACCTGAAATCACGTGGTACTAAAAGGAACATAATGATAGTAAAATTCTGCTATTGGAACAATCTGGTGAGTGTAGATTAATGCGGTGTTTACATTTATCAGGCCTGGATAGATCAGACATGCTGGTTGGTGGGTGAGTACTTAAAAGACATTAATAACTTCCACTAAATTGAGCATGTTGATAAATTTGCTTAGAGTATTTATCTAAATATGCATTTACAAAACAATTACTGTTGCTAATATTTTGTGTTGATGCTGTATGTGTAAAAGGAGCGTTCCATATCCTCGCTTCATATGACTTTACCAGAAATGTGACTAAGAAAGGGCTTCTACGAAAAGCCCCAGTCGCTGCTATTACAGTAACATTTCATTTAGGGTTTTCATTTTGAGAGATAATACATGTTTCCACATTGTATTTTATTTTATTTGCTACTTCTCGATTCTTAAAGCAACAAACCTTGGTGTTACCTTAAGGTAAATGAGAGACACATGGAGGAAGTTTTCATTTGTAAAATGGCAGTAATGTGGATCTTAAACAACAAAGTTCATTTAATACACCCTCCCAATAGCAAATGATATTGTTACGACTATGTTCTGGCCTATACCAAACTACAGCGAGTCTAACTTGTGAACGGTTAAGTTATTTTAGGTACAGATGTAAATGTCAACCACCAAACGAATTACCAACACGTTTCACTGATAATATCCGCCTATCCAGCACAGTGTTGGTGCGCAGGATTTACAGCACATTTTGGCCGAACGACGCGTGTAAAGTGTTTGAATCCGTGTGTGTGTATGTGTGCAAACCCCCAGAACCAAAATACACCTTTGGCCCTAGAGGGGGGG
>NW_007578474.1:33787-45717 GCF_000690725.1 Stegastes partitus
GGCAACTGTCGCGCTCTACCTCGCCTCGTCGCGCACATTCGGGACGCTAGGGAACTCACCGTCGTTACCGTGGAGTTTGGCGGCGTCGACCCAGTTGCTCCAAGGCTGTCCCAGCATTATTTCTGGACTAGGCAATGATCTCCGCTCCGCAACAGTCGCCATTGCTGTGGAGCCTTCTCCCCGCTGGATCTGCTGCTGCTTCAGCTGCTGCCTGGCCGCTCGGCGCTGCTCCCCCCTGACGTCATCCTCGGCCCTTTCCGACATTCTTTCCGCTACAATGTAACAACATAAGAGTCAGCGTTGGTAGCGCTCGGGATAGGAGGACTTCCTCACTGATTGACACGAGCGAACGCGTGTTGTTTCACCGCACCCGCCCCTCTAAAAAAAATAAATAAATTAAAGCAAAAAAAAAAAACAAAAAAAAATAAAAACAGTGTGTGTTGCCACTCGACGAGCAACAAGTACAGCGCTTACGCAACATATATATAGAATACATTGGCTGAAGGGCAATTTATCTGAAGGTTTCTGGTTAAATAGCTTTAATCTAGTTATAAACGAACAGGTGACAAATACAAAGGAAAAACCTGAACCCTTGACCCCTACAGTGAGGGCGATCTGGTGGCTGTAGTGGGGCTTTTTGCTCGGAATGGTTGGGGTCCACTTGACCCCTTACCGAGAAAGGTCACCGCAAATCAATACAAAGCTGTTCTTGAATGTGTGATGAAACATTCTCTTCCAGGATCTCCATCCGTAGAGCGCCAAGGGTCACCGGATGGTTTGATGAGCATGAAAATGATGTGAATCGCACGCTGAAGCCTTTACAGTAACTAGATCTCGGCCCAGACTGACGTTTTAGACAGCGCTCTTTGCCACCACGTTCAAAACACCAAATGAGGAAACATCTCCCTATCTTCCTATACAAAGTTTTGGACTGATGTCATCAACGAAGCCCCAGATGAGAGAATATCTTTTAGAAGAATGATGTTCATCCCTCCAGTGGCACTTTGCAGAATTGGAGAATCAATGTCAAGGCACAGTGAAGTTGTTCTGGCAGCAAATGGTTTTCTAACAGCTTACTAGGAAACTTTATGTTGATTTTTCCTTTAAATTGCCACCCATAAATATGTGATGCTGGCTGACTTATTACTTGGTTAGTATACATGGATAAGCTCTGGTTCACACACATGTACATACACATATACATAAAACACACATATATATATATATATACAATTTTATAGTAAAAAGAGCCAATCATATTGCCCTATAGCAGGGTTACTGTTGTGAATTCTATTATTAGTCTGAGAGCACACAGCTGTATGTAAGGATTCCTTGCAAAGCTGCATAGAATATTTAAGGCCAGGTTGTGAAAATTCACTGTCTCTCTCCTATGTTCTCTATAAAAGCAGTTTGAACATACAATCACTTACTGTTATTAGAGAAAACTTGACATTGGTTGTGATTTGAAATTAGTTTGGCTTTTAAATACAAAAACAAACTCACTGGCAGGACTGTACAGCTTGTTTTGAATTTTTCTTAACATAGACAGGGTAACCTTACCAAAGACCTGTGTGTGTATGACACTCGTGAATGCCTTCAACAAGATCTTGAATTCTAGGAAATGTTTATCATGTAGATATTAACCAGCATACTGTTGGCTGAATGTGCAAAACAACATGTGACAAAGATGTGACAATCAATCTCGTGATAAGTCATAGTATATGTAGACTTACCAGTGCAATGCTCTTATATAATATTAATTTACGTTTTGTATCATGTTTTGAATGTGCACTTTCAGACATGCAAGAACATATGAGAAACACATTTATACACATTGATGTGATATTCAGAGCTCAGCAGTTACTTTTACAGTGTATCCCTTTGACATAAACGCAGATTCCAATTATATAGGTTACAGTAAAGTGAAACTGAATTTCTAACATATATTATTGCAGAACTTGAAGAGATTTAGAACTGACTTCAACCTGTGTTTCCCTGTGACTTCTAATCCCTTCAGATGTTGCCAGCTTTTAACAGCCAAGTTTCTTTTACTTTCAGTTTCGAAATCTAACATTTCTGCTCCACCCCAGTGATGCACATATTCAACTGACAAAAGTCAACAAGCAAGAAAACATCTGCTGCTGTCCTTCCTCTTTTATATGAATGATGCAGTGCTTGATTCTGTCTAACCTCCCCCCACTCCCCCCCATCTGAAATTCTTAAGACACAACCATCCGTCAGTTTGACAGAATAACAAGGGCCAGTGTAAGCATCCTTCAACACTGTTTTTCTGATATCAAATGGAGGGTGTCCAAAAAAAAAGTCCTCCTAATAAATGGCATAAAAGTTAAATGTGTATTCCTGTTTGGCACGCACCCTGAAGAGTCCTGAGCAAAAAGGATCGTGGCCCTCTGTTGCTAGTTTCAAGTGTACAGTTCAGAAACTTTGGCTTTGTCTTTAAACAAACTCTAAAATTAGCCATTCAAATTAAAATGCTCATCTTGAGGATGTTGCCAGTTTCTCACTGAAAAAAAATTCTGTTTTATTTCCACAAGCCATGTTCATTGCAAATGCTCACACCCTTGTCACAAACTGATCCACTGGATCCAACTGTTCAAAGAGGTATAAACATTGGTAACTTCACTATTGACTTAGAAAGTGTAGCTGCTAAGATTCACATTATGATGAATTTGACTTTCAGTCTGCAGCTTACATAATGAAGCTGGGCTACTATAGGGAACCGTTAAAATGGTCAAAACACACACACTGTAGAAAACACATATTTACACCTTTGACGTCTTAATGAAGCGCTTGAGGTTTGTATTTGTATCATTTACCGGAGCCAACAGATTTAAAACTGAGGATTGAACCCAAATAGAAGAAAATAATATAGCATAAGGTAACCTGATTACAACTACATTTTACTTTCAATATTTATATAGATATCGACAGCGACTGAGTGAGCTGACAGAACAAGCTTAATGCCAGAAGCTGTTTCAGTAGTTTGAAGTTGACAATTTTTAGAGTTTCACTATTTTCTTTTTTAAACTATTTAAACATGAGGTTTGTAGTGTTTTACACAATGGTTCAACACACAATATTCTACAGGGGTCTTTCCCCCTATTAAATCAGTCATACATACATCAGCGTAACATCGACAACTAACAAACATCTGATCCAACACAAGTATCTTCCACAATGACACAAAAAATTAACAGTTTGTTTTTCAAGAGACTCGCTCACTAAGTGTTTTTCACAGTGTTTGGAACTTACCCGTCTCACAAACACCATAAATTTAAAGAACCTGTGAATTTTTTTTCATTGTTATGGTTGTTTTTTATATGGTTAGTCTTTTTTTTTTTACTATAATCACCCCATGGCCCCCAAGCCATCACTACCTACCCATTTCATGACACATTAATAATTTAATATTAGACTATCCACACTGAATAGCAGTGACTCTGCCCAGCCGGTCTGGGATGGGTCCGGAGAAGGAATGATAACGATTCATTGTTAAGTTATTAACTGTTCTCAATAAATCAATCAATGAGACAGAATACGAGGGACATGCATGTCACAAGATATATTGTAGATTTGCTGAGGTACTTTGTCGCACCACCAGGCTACTGTTCAATGACATGGAGTTACAGGTGTGGTTGCTGACCACCCGTAAGGGTCGCATAAAACCAGCACACCTCCCTGCTGCTGTCTAACTCCTAACTGTGCCCGCCATACTGATAAAGTCTACATAGAGTTATGAAAAAAGGTGTCTGGCAGCCGTTTAGTTTAGCTACCTGAGGGCCATGCTAATGCTAAACCAACATTTGAAACACTCAAACATGCCAGCAGGATGTCTGTCAGCAGACAACAGTTCTAACTGTTAATGCTGCTAACGTTCAGAAGCAGCAGGACTCTGATTACACACTCCCAGCAACATGTAAATTAAAGTGATGAAGAGTATAAATACATTTAAGAGTAAGTTTAGAGTATAATTTCTAAGACCGATAAAGTTGACCCAACCGTATTTGTGGACGTGTTCCGGCTGAGCAGCTGTTTCTAATTATTATATTGAACAAGTTACGCTATCATGCAGAACAGTTATGAGAATTATTTTTGAAGTAAAACTGCCGTAAAGAGATGAATAATGTTACAGGTCATTTAACATGAAAGACTGCAGCTCGTTTGCTGTAAAAATCAAGCAACGTGGTGTCTATCCGTTCTTCAGATTGGTAATGTAACGGAGACAACCTTATGGTGAACATTAAGTGTCACTGGTTAAAAACTGTTTTTATCAACATGTGGAAAAACACACTATGTTTCCTTAACTTCGATCATTAATCAGTGATTGATTATGAGGTAATCTGATAAGCGAAAATAAAAAGATGCAAGCATAGCAGAGCTGCTATAATCAGTTAACAACATATATATATATGAGCAACTAGTCTGTGTTGTTTGTACGTCAAGTTGTAATTTCCGGGGGGGAAAAAAAGACTTTGTTGTACGTGTGTTTTACATAACTTGAAGGAAATAATAAAAAAAAAAAATACTAACTGAAAAAACAACAGGTAAACAAATCAACAAATATTGGTGTTTGTTTGGGAAATCACAGTTTATGTGTTTATTGCTGCACAATCGTTATACGGAACTCCAGTATGTTTACGAATGAATGGCAGCTGTAGACGTCTGGAAGTGCTATTCGCCTTCTTATGATTGATGTACAGTTATAGGGAAACATAAATTGTCAATAAAGTTTCATAATGCATAGTTGTGAGGGCTTACCTTGGCAAAATAAGAAACAAGGAAAATATTTTTAACTCAATCAGCCGATCCTCATCAGTTTGGGTGATTGCTGGCGGGCGCACACACTGGAGAGGAAATCTGAAGACACACACAAGCCCACACCCACACACACACACACACACACACACACAGACCACCAAGCATTAAGGGAAGACGAGTCAGTCTTTGTGGTGCTGTTTCTTGATATAGTTAATCAGTGAAATTAGTAGATATGTCTAAAGGGTAACATTGTCTTTCCTGGGCCTTATCTTGGAGATTTCCACCACAGTGCAGTAATCCAATCATAAAACACCCTCTTTCACGTCCCCTCCAGACCCACACTAATGCATTTAAAAGACTTCACCATTATTTTTGTTGTTTAAACTGATACAAGGCATATTACAGCATATTTACATCATTAGTCAATGACTCAACTAACTAATGACTCCGTAATTATCATGCACCTAAAATCAAGCAATTTTTCACCTCAAACAGTTTGACTTGTTATATTGTAGAATAAAAGGTTAAACTAAAATATTTAATCTAAAATATCAATAATGATCTTGTTCCATGTAGTTATTCCAGTGAGCCAGAATGCACACTCTCAAGGCTCTGGCACTGGAAAACCTACGTTGAATGCAGTGAATATCAATGTCAGTAACTACACCTAGAGAGGTGCTATGCTTCTAAAATGTAAAAAAAAAACCACTTCAAGTGCAAAGCAGTACAACTTGTTCTTTAGCTTGTTAACCGGTGCTTTCAGAGGCACGAAATCCTTTGGTAATTATGCTTCAAAGAAATCTGGACCGCTCAACTTTTTAGTTAAAATGTCTTTAAAGTAGTTGTGCTGCCTGGTCAAAGTCTCAGGTGTTCACTGGTAAACATACAAACATTTTCAAAAGTTTTTCTTAGTCATAGATCATTGTTACGACCTATGACCGTAAATCTACAGCAAGGGTAAACTGTGCAGATATTTTGACTTTCTACGATTAAATTTACAGTGCAGCCCGTACTGTCTTAAAAAAGCATTGCACAAATTGGTCTGCTGTTCCCGTTTATTTCACAAAATAATAATATGAGTACCATCAAACGTCCTTTGAGCTGAAACTCAGAACTTTAACCTCACAGCTACTCTCTCATTTTGACACACTGTTTGTCACTACAAAAAGGATGTCGCCATCTGACTTCTTAAAAACCGCACTGCTGAGGTGAAAGTAAGTAATTTCACAACCACAAGCCCAAATTCCAAATCAGATCCATGAAGCAACTGAAAGTTTGTTGGTAAACGGTGGCTGCTCTAAAACAGTGCAGATGAATACAGTGGCCAGGTTGTGTCCAGTATATCATTTCCACATATTATAGAAGGTGGGTGATATGGTTGAAATCAATCTCACAATATTAAAGATTTCCTCCAGAGAAAATCAAGTATTTTACTTTGTTAACATGTCTACATGCTGTTTTTTATATATGCTTGAAGACGCATCATAACTGAACTAAGGAGTCAATGCCATGGCTGAACATTTCCTGCTTGAAACTGCAGCATGCCGACAACAGCCTCAAAAACATGAATTCCAACTTTCAGGGTTTTATACATAAATCTCAGGAACCAAGCTAATCTTTTTTGCAGGGTGGGGTTTTCTGTATCATTATTCTTCCTCAGAATCTGTCTCCAATTCTAACATTTATGGCTGAGAGACTCCAGTGTCACAACTTGCCACTGTGTAGCGTAGAGTAGTTTTACAGTGTTTGAGCAGAGTCGTAATTTAGCCGGTGTGCTCCAGTTGCCGTGAGCGTGGAGACGTGAAGAATTCATAAATCTGCGCGTTCTAGACGAAGCAACGGTGTAGAGCTACAGCTAAGCCATTTTCAGGTAGGAAGGGATTCTTTACTTTAACCAGCTTCAACACATCACACCCAGGGATGAGTTCTGAGGGGCTAAATCAATGGAAGTAATATTTTTTTTTGCCAATATTAAAAACATTGCATGGAAAATAATGCATAAATTGCATGCAATAAATTGACACTCGTTGCAATTAATAATTGTCTGCTGTTAACTGATTCTATCAAGTACAGCTCCTTACAAGTCCATTTGTTAGTTATAATGAAAATACAAGTAATTTGGAAGAGCAAAGGGCGACAGTACAACACAATATGATCAAACTGTTATTTATGAAATGATGTGTACTGATGATCACAGTTCCATTCCAATGAGAATCAGTTTAGGATCAGACTGAACTGTCGCTTCACTGGTACATTTCCATGGCTGTCACATTAGACTGAATGTATTGTTTGCAATGTAACACCGTTTCGTCAGACAGTCTGCTATCCTGTAATTTAAGCATATCAATACCTCAAGTTTAGCCTGAATTCAATTGTTGTTTGGGCTCTATGAAAGCAGTGTGTCAAAGGCCATGAGTGGCAAAAAAACACTTCATTATGTAATTCCTCTAGAAACAAAGCACTTGTTTTTGACAAGTAGGTGCAATTCTGACAGCAAGCTAACAGCACCTAGCAGAGACCCACAGGAGGCAGCAGTTTCATTGGCTAGCGTTGCTCCCACCTCTACTTGACACTTACAACACTATCGTAATATTTTTTTGTGCTCAAATACAAACAAGACAAAGTAAACATTAATGGGAAACGGGACGTGTGAAAAAACGGCGCATGTCTATGATTTGAGTTGTGTCACGAAAACAGGCTGCATCCAGTGTGGGTCTGTGACTGGTACAAACGTAACTAAACAGCAGTGGTGGCTAACTGTTACATTAGCCTGCTAGCTGCAGCCTGTAGCCAGCCATGACTAGCGTTAGCGAGGAAGCTGGCAGAAGCCTGACAGCACAGCAGAAGTCATTGGCCGTCGTCACATATCGACAACAACTTCACTCTTACCGAGGCTCCGGATGCTGTAGACTTAAATGTGACACCGGGCTGATATATATCAACTGGATGCACTGGGCGAAGGAGACAGAAGACGGTTGGGAAGAGCGAGTGCAGTGCTCAGCCTCTGTGGAGGTCTTCACCTGGTGCTTCCATGTCTGTTTACCAGACTGCATTCTGGGACGGAGACGTCACCGCGCCAGGACGCACGCACACGCACCGAGGAGCTACAGCAGCTTCTCCATCATCCAAGTATTTCGGGTCTGTGGTCTTCAGTGCCATTCATTGGCATGAAACTCGGGAGATTTGTGTTGGGAAAAGGTATGACAACCAAGGCAAATCATTCTGTTAAAGATGTAATCTTAATACTGAATGACCTGTGGATTACAGGTGAGATCAAGAAGAGCACCTCCTACTTATTTCAGTGTGTTTTCTCCAGAATATACCACAAGGAATATTTTTGGACTGATTTAGTACACTTTTTTCACAGTATCTCTTAATATCGTTATTTCACACTGCATGCTTTGCTTGCACCACTTTTTGACTTAAAAGCTTAAAATGTATATCCATCTTTTCTGTACATTTATTCTATACTGGGGGGAGAATGAAAAAAGAAATAAGGATGGTTACAGCTGGATAAAAGTTTTTTAAAGTGTCACTTGTACAAAAGTTTTAGAACATCGTAGAAAACAAGCAACTTTTACATTAAAAAAATGAATTAAGTATACTATTTCATAATTCCAGCTTTAAATCTTGTTTAAATATCACCAGTCACACTAATAACACAAGTAAAAAATGAATTGTTTTTGGATTTGTTTGTTTGTCTAAATTACACTATACTTGATGGTTTGGCAATAAAGTTAACCTGATATCCATGCCAATGAAACATATTAAATTGTGACCTGTAGATGCAAAGCATGTTTAAAGCATTTTAGTTCATGACTCAAACTCAAAGAACCTTTACCTTCGGCACATCTTGTCCTGTTTCTTCCTAAACTGAAAAACATCCATCTTAGGAATATCACAGGAAGTTACCATATTTCAGGCCTTTTCAGAGAAAAAGATTTTACTTTGATTTTTTAAAATTCGAATCCTTCATTTCTGCACCTCTACCACTGCAGTATACAGCTACCTCAAAGTCACTGATTATCGTATACTTACATATACTATACATACTTGTGCAAATGGAAGAAGATGCAACCAAACGTTGCAGACTTCATTATTAACTTTTTAGCATTTTGTTTGTTGGGTTCTCATGTATATTTTTTAAAGTTAGTTCTAAATTAGTGAGGTTAATATCCATAATTCACAGTATTGTAGCAAATTAGTCCTAATATTTAAATTATTGAGGTTAATCACCATAATTAAATAATACTGTCGTGTCTTAGCCTTAATATTTTTTATAGTCATTATTTATATTTAATTACTCAGTTAAATCCACACCAAAAATAAGACTGTAGGGTTTTAAGCTCAATATTCCAAACTCGTTAAGTTGATTCACAGCACCATTCTTACTTTTCTACCAGAAGCACTTTGGCTCCCTCCCAGTTGTTTTAAATGTGCTGTATAAATAAGACTCACTTGACTGTACGTTGCTATTGGTGAATATAGTAAATGTTATATTGCTGTCTATGAGATTGTCACCTTGTGTATTTTTCTTTCTTTTGAAATGTAATTAAAACTTAATATTTTGCCATGTTGTTGTTGTTGTTTTCTGCCATTTTAATTTTAAATGTTCTTTATGTATAAAGTTTAAAAACAGACCGTCCAATCAGCGCCATCTGTCGTGTTCAGGGCGGGTCTTACGGCTTTGTTCACTTCCTGCTGTTCAATAAAGTTTGTCTTTCTACTACACTCGTAGTACAAACATGGGGGCCGTAACAGATGGTAAGCTACCGTTTAATTCATTGATTATGGCTCTCCGATAAAAAACTACGGCTATCAATGTTTGTTTTAGCGCTAAAAGTATCAATATATGCCCGGCCATACTGTAAAAATGAACCAATTTTGTGCCTAAACGCCGCTTCTTTTCTAATATACAGTAGCCATGTTAGCTAGCTTCTGGTTAGCTCAGCTGTTCACCTGATGTGTCAGGAGGGCTGTTCAGTTCTTTGTTTTGTCTTTTATTTCAGACGAAGTTATACGGAAACGTCTTCTTATTGACGGTGACGGAGCTGGAGATGACCGAAAAATCAACGTGCTGTTAAAGAGTTTCACCAAATGGTGCAACTCGCCTGCGACCCCGGAGGAAGGGTAAGTGGACTCCGCAGACCCCCAGCCGTGGACTGGAGTATTTTTTAGAATATTGCTTGGAAAGCCTTACATTGAGTCACAACCATTATTGTAATTGTGTTTAGATTTACGCAGTATCAGAGGATGTTGGGCACGCTGGCTCAGTGTGAATTTTCCATGGGGAAGACGTTGATGGTTTACGACATGAATCTTCGAGAAATGGAGAATTATGAGAAAATTTACACGAACATAGGTAGGTTCTGACTCTGGCATTTATTATGAACACATGTTGACCACTCACATGTTGTATAATTCATTAGATAAATGAATAGTCAGTCTTGTATTTCATACTTTATCCAACATTGCAGAGCAAAACATCACGTCTGCACATGAGAAGATAGCAGAATGCAAAAAAGAAATTCAGAGGGCAAAGAGGATACGAAAGAATCGCCAAGGTAAGAATGTTTTCACCTTAGACAGTTATTGTATTCACAGGGGTGTTATCAAATATTTATCATCTAATTTGTTTTTTGTTTTTTTTTTTCAATAGAGAGCATCATCTTTCAGGATCCCAATGTAATATTTAATTACTAGTAATTTTTAGGTAATTAGTCAGGTTAATCTGGATAAGTAGAGTTGTAACTGTAATATTTCATTTAGTTATGTAAACTTTTATTTTTTTTTTATGTTTTTTTGCCTTTATATTTTATTTTGTCAAGTTAAGAATCTTTGTTGTCATTATGCAGTTTGTTTTCACCAGTCACATAACAACATTTTGTTGGTAATACCGGCTTAAAAGTCAACATTAAATGGACAATAAAACATATAGTGCATTTAAAAAAATAGTAAAAATATATTAGAAGTGAGAAAAAATATATATACAGCAGACTGATTAAAGTGCAGCAGTGCAAGGTGCAGTGTCAGTTCCATGTCGTCTAGTTGTTGGTCAGTTAAATTTGCACAATTAACAGTTTTGTTGTGTGTGACCCGTAATTATTATTATTTTTAATCCAGTGAATTTGTATTTCAAATATTACTGTCAAGGTCTTAATCTTAATATTCAGCCTTGTTTGGTAGATGTGTAACGTCATCTCATTCCTCTACTGGAAAGCACTTTGGCTATATAAATAATGTTGAAGTAACTTGATTTTACTATTTACCATGGCTGTCACTTCTGCGTATCCTGTTTTGCATGGTCTGTCGAAACACTGTGTTGAAAAGTCCTATACAAATAAAATTATTATCGTAAGAGGACTACTGCTGCTATTTTTTGTGTACCCTTAGCATTTTGTTTAACATATACGTCATCATATCATCCAAAAACAGTAATGGTCATTAAAAAATGATGTATAAATATTTATTTCCACACTGAGTCCTTCTCCTCCTTTCCTTCCAGAGTACGATGCTTTAGCTAAAGTTATCCAGCAACACCCAGACCGGCATGAAACACTGAAGTAAGTCAGCGTGTGTCTTCTGTTTCATCCAAGTATTGATTATTGTGCTCCTGCTTAATGCGTAAGGGCAGGTTTTCATGTTAATTAGATTATGTGCTCAACTTTTCTTTGTTCTTTTACAGGCAGTTGGAGGCTCTTGACAAAGAACTCCAGCAACTCTCTCACATCAAGGAGAATGTGGATGCAAAGGTAAAACCCAATGCATATATTGATCATGTCGTCTGTTCTAAACTCTTGATTTTTTTCCAACACTATTGACATTATTCTTTCCCTTTTGTCCCACTTAGTTGGAGTTAAGGAAGAAACAATTCCATGTGCTACTCAGTACCATACAGGAGCTGCAGCAGACCCTTGAGAGTGAGTACTTTTTATTATCAATATCTGTTGAGCTATAGAGCAAACCAATCTGTAAACTTTAGGGAAAAGTAGTAAGGGTCCACGAATAATCAGCCTGGCCAATTACTGGATCCGACGTTCAGCATTTTTCCAATTATGTGTGTATAAATGCATATATACAGTGCTGTGAAAATGTCTTTACCCCACTACAGATAACATCTATTTTTGCATATTTGTCACATCCAAATGTAA
>NW_007578474.1:46247-83339 GCF_000690725.1 Stegastes partitus
CAACACTGACGGATAAATGTTTTAAATTTCTCCTTTAATAAAACACATATTCAAAAAGGCATTTCAATCAAGTTTTGTATTGGAATTTGTGTTATTCTAAATTTTGGCACTAAGATTTTTATTTTTTTTTTATTTTTTTATTGCAAATGTACATTCCAAATATCTGTTATTGGTCTCCTTGCTTTCATATAATTAATGTCGGTGTCGGCTATGAAAAAAAAAACGTGTTGTTCGACCCCTAACGAGTGGTGTCAACTTTCCTTAGCTAATATTTTTTTTCTCTCCTAGATGATGAGAAATCAGACAATGATGACAACAGTCAGGAGAGCCCTGCAGAGAATGGTGAATAAACATGCAGAGATCCTGACTGAACTACATTGTGAACTGCTTTTATGATTTGATTTTGTCTAAAAATACTTTTTTGTATGTATTTTTAAATAAAGCTGACTTGTCTGAATCTGTTTTTTAGTTCATTTATAAAAATGGGGAATTTGTAGATGTAAGTGTGTCCATATAACTCAACATTCTGGGAACCCCACCCCATTAATCAAAATAATCAAGGTTTCCAGACTGACAAAAGATTTTAATGGAAACACTGCGATAGTGTGGCAGACCACATTCGTTTAAAGATCACCTGGAGAAAGAGATAAATTCAAGCACTTATTTTCACAAGATGAAAACAATGTCATCTGTAGTTAATTTTCATATTACCAAAAGATTACATCACAGTGTTTGTTCTGCTGTCAAAGCTGGGAGTTTGTTTTTGAAACCATTTTCTATATAAAAGCACAAGGGGGAGCTACAAACCACAGTTCTCCATTAAAAATCATCTCAGTCGTGAGTTTGATGCAGAGTTTACCACATTAACCAGGAGTCTGGTAGCGGCTGAAGTGCTTGGCAGCTACAACAAAATAAATTGAAAATGTGCGATTTAATGTATTTTAGTTAGCTTATTAGTATCTTTTCTTGTATTTGTAGAAACTCTCAGCCAAAGTGAAGCAGAACGGTTCAGTTGATCAGTCTGGAAGTTTGTTCATGCTGAGAATTCTCTTTTAGAAATATATAATAGATAGTTAAATTGGGCAGTCTTGTGTCTAAAATCATCACAGATTCATCAAATTAGGCAAAACTATTCTTTATTTAAACAAATATATAGAGTTCTTTATTTTAGAATCCTTTTTAGTTCCTTCTATATATTTTATGTGCAAAAAAACCCCAAACTGGCTTTTTTTTTTTTTTTCATGAAAACAGAAAATTTATTGCAGTACATTAAAAAGATCTCCCTTTATTGACACGAAGCAAATCTGTCCATTCTGAAGTGGATACATTAAAAAAATACAAATAATACAGCATAGTATAGAGTAACAATACTATAACTACAATGATACTGTATTTGACCGATGAAAGATGCATAGCAGACTCACGCTGCAAGCCCTTGGCCTCTAAAACTCCACCAGGTATGCTCGGGCCCGCATGAGGCGTTTGAGGCGGCTCTTCAAAGCCGTCCTCTTGCTGCCGATGTCAAAATCCTCCTTCAGCAAGAAATCCAAATTGTCCTTGTTCTGAATCATCTGCATCATCTCCCTATGTAGCTGGATGGCTGACTCCTGCAGCATCTGGTAGCGGATCACCAGCGGGATTTGGTCAGCCAGACGCATGCCAGCAATCTGCATCAGAAAGTTAAAAAAAAAAAGTTTGACAAAGTTTGAAAAACTTCTGCTCTGTCTAAACCAAATTGATTTTGTTCATAAATCTGCCCTCTAAAATAGGACTTACTTGGTAGTATGATTTAAGGTGCATCATCAGCTGCTCAAGTGTTGCATGGTTGTCCATGATAATGCTTCGTTCTCTAACATGTTTACTTTTTTGTTTGAGTTCCTGCTCATCCTCCTCTTTCTTGCGCTCGTTCAGACTGCTGCTGTAGGTCCTGTCCTGAGAGTAAACAAGCAGCTCCATCTTGAACTGAGTTCTCAGCATGGATTCAGCAACAGACTCTTTTTCTTTCTTGATGGCTTCAATCTTCGCCTAGAAAAAATTCTAGTCAGTTTGAATATTGCCAAAAAGAGGCAAATTACATTTAGACATGTCATATACAGAGAATGACTGAAACGGTATAAGTGCCAGCAGCTTAACTAATAGAAGATGGTTACCCTGGCTGTCTTCACGAGGTTAGGAAATCCAGTGAAGCTGCTGAGGGCCAGCTGTAAGAACACCTTTTTAACAGCATCTGGGGAAACACAAATACATGGTGCAACTACTTGCCTTCCACTGAGCACTTCATTAGTGGTTATACTGGAAAAAGCTACATACTTGTTTATTATTCTTCAGGCTGTGCATTCACTATGAACTAAAGTACTGGATACTACAGAGTCCCAGATCTCATCTCTCACCTGAGAAGGTTTGGTGACTGTGCAGGTGAAAAAGATGCACAAGGGTCGCAGAAAGTAAAAATCTGACAGAGGCATCACATGCAGTTGTTTTGACAGAAGTCTTGTAGATTACCAGAAAATTGTTTTCAGTGTGAAGGGGGGAAAAAAAAAACATTTTAACTGCTCTGCTGTATATTGGCTTATGTTTCTTAAATCTCATAAAAAAGAAAGGCCAAGATGCTGCCTGCAAAAACATACGAAAAGAAGCAGGTAGAGATGTAGAACAAAGTTTTATGAAATGATGAAACTCAAGTTCAACCAGGTGAATGCAGAAGAACATGGAATCATTCTGTATGCTCAAGGTCAGTTAAATGCTTGAAAGGGTTCCTTCACCTCAGCTCTGAGTCTAACTCCACCCACTGCATAATTATGAAAAACACTCAGAAGTGGGCAAGAGACAAATTGGGGTGGTGGCTGAGGGCAGAGGTGTATGTGTGAAGCAGGAGTTCCTCAGGGACATCCTCAGACCACAGAAAGATAGAAAGCAACACAGCGGAGAGGCCACAAAGGGGCCTTTTGAGGTAAAGAATCCCCTCAAGTGGTAATTAGTGTGGTGGAGAACCAAGGTGGTCCCACACTAAGTCAATTTGAGCTATAGCCCAAAGTGAGATGTCTTGGAGCCAAGGCAATGCAAGTCCAGGAGAGGATGGAGTCAGTCTCAGAGTGGTTATGTTAGCTGGTGAGACGGTAGAAAGCTCAAAGGCTCTGAAGGGAAATAATGCAGCCTTCAAAAAGACAAATCTTAATCACTGCACCTCAAGTGAAAAATCCCAAGTAGAAAGTTAGCAAGAAATGTTGTGAACTCCTCTGATCGCTGAGTCTCGATCAGCATATATTTAAAAATAAAGTTTGGGCGCCGCTATAGCTCACCTGGTTGAGCTGGTGTCCCATGTACAGGGCTACAGTCCTGTTGTGGAGGTCATGAGTTCGGCTCCCACTCATGGCCCTTTCCCACATGTCCTCCCCCTACTCTTCTCCCCCACTTTCCTGTCTCTCTCTCACTGCTCTGTCAAAAATAAAGGCACAAAGGCCAAACATTTTTTTAAAATAAACAAGGTTTCACTCCAGTGCAGGGACTGGGGATGTGGTGGTGGGCCACCTACCGCTGATTAGAGGGCACGTATACGTAGATACGTCCCAAACTGTTTGAGTCTATGCCAGCACTGGCCTTGCAGGGGTGAATTAAAATGGCCCATTGAGCCACTTTAAGCTCATGAAAAGCCATTTTTAAAATACATTTTACAAGAAACCTTAACATTAACCGCAGCACTGACGAGTTTCATCTGAGTACAGTCACATGATTTAGTTTGCGACTCAAAAACACGTACAGTACTTCTTTAACCACAAAGCCTGAAGGACAAAAAGTGTCTGACCATCCCACACGTACAGCCTGGACTATAATAAAATCATATACCTCCTACGTCTCGGAGTTTCTTGACAGCTGGTTCTTCCAGCTGCTTGATCTGCTCCTTGACCATGACCTCAAAGGTCTTGTAGTTGATGAAGCCTGGTAGCTCTCTGCCACGGTACCGCTCTTCATATTCCTCCACCTCTCTTTCAATTTTCTTGTTAACTGCAACACACAAAGGCATATGTCAGAGTTATGCTCGTGGACAGATCTACACCAAATAAAAATAATATACTCACAGTTTGCCCCTGAGCGGTCCACGTGGGCTTTCCATTGTCCAAACTGTTTCCTCAGCACGGAAAAGACGTTGAGCTTCTCTCCGCATTTGAGTTCCTCTCCTATAGTCAGACTGATGGCATCCTGAGTGAACGCAGTCACTTTCTGCAGCACATTACAGATATTTTAAGTCTATTAAAAAGGTATGTATAGGCAAGCAAAAGCAGGCGGGTAAATGTGAGGTAGCAGGAGCTCACGTCAATGACGAAGATGAGTCTCTCAGCTGGATCAGACGGGGGTCCATTGCCATATCTGTCCAGCTCTGCCTGAGTCTGTGCCAGTTTCTCCTCTATCTGCTCTTCCAGTCTTGGCAGGGATCTCTGTAAATCACACAGCAAGGGTCAAATATTTGACAACAAACCATTAGTTTATACCAAAATCGTTCAAGTGAAGCAATAAGAAGAATTTACCTCAATGTGATGCACCAGCTCAAGTGTGAGTTTCTCAGCCAGCATAGGGACAGTGGCGTGGCCTTCATTGTAAAGAGTGCTACGGCAAGAACAAAAAACTGCTAAGTAGAAGCTACACAACCTATCATGGAGTTCATCGAACACAGTGCAGTGTTTATACAATTACCTGAGCAGCATTAACTTACCTGAAATATGCATGATCTTCGAAGAAAGCTTTCTCTTTTTCAGTTGCTTCGGTAAGAGACACGTTCTGTGAGATCTCCATCTGACCCCTGCACTTGACGATCATGTAGCCCTTCGTCAGGTGGATGACTTCATTATGGACAATTTCAACCACTGTCCCCTCTGTGCCTTTGTCCACCAGGTCAGGTTTGGTCAAGATACCTGTCAGAGAGAGACGGAGAGAGAATGGACTACCTGCGAGCTGAGCAACTAACCTCAGAGACAGGTGGTCCCCTTACAAATTCACATGTATTTACCCAGAGTCCTCTCTCCATCAGGATCCACCTGCTGCGCCATCTTCAAAGCCTCTGTGGTCGCGATGTCCACGTTGCACGGGACGACCACCAAGCTGATGGTCTCTTGCCTTGTGATGAACTTCTCAATCAGTCTCTTGATCTGAAATGACAAATTCACACTGTGTAAATTATAAGCTACATGAAAGTAAAGTGTCCAGATGTCTTTCTTGCGATATTGCCCGTGGATCTTTCTAAGGGAAGGGCCAATATGGAAAAATATTCATAAGACACGTAACATAAGGCCTACATTTTTGGAGATTACAAATCTCACTGTCGACACTTTTCCTTGGGAAAATGTTCTGTCTTAGAAATTGTCCCAGAAGCATTGTGGAATAGCACACCTGTTCACCAATATTCTCCGGTTGTCCCTTTACGGCCACTCTGGCGATGCCCGGCAGGTCAATGAGCGTCAGGTCTGGAACATCCGGGGAGGCGATCTCCAGACTGATGAGGTCATTGCTGATCCCCACTCCGACCCCGGCCATTTCATCCTGAGCTGAAGAGACATGACAAGATATTGCAAATGATGAAAGTGCTCAGCAATGAAACTTCAAATGTCCACTATCTTCCTCAATACTTGCCTCTTATCAGTGACATTAAAGAATGATGTACTGTATTCTATACCTGCTCTTATCTTTTTCTCCACATCTGCAGGGTCTTCGATCATTTCCTCGTGGTCCTGGTAGCTAATCTTTCCAAACCACTCCTCTCCCTCTTTCCTTCTCTTCATCTTCAGTTCGAGAGGACATCTCGTCACAATGCCTGGATTAATGATGAGGGGGAAAAAAATCAAAGTGAGATCCAGTGTGCATGATAAAAGTATGAAAACAGTACGTTTTGTCATATAACACTGAAATAATGTGAATAAAACTTCATCATTATTACACCTTAGCAACATGTTCCAGATATCATAAAAGCACCTGAGAAGTGCAACGTTTCTGTAAAGTGGCTCTTTAGTTCACTTGCTGATTGTATAAGATCTTGGGCCTTTGTGGTAGAAAGCCAGCAGTCATGCTAACACTGTTGCAACACAGTTTTCATTGGCTGATAGTTCTCTCTTTAGTGCCTCCAGCAGCTTGGGCTAGAGAGAAAAATGGCTTCATACAATTGTGACATGAATCATTTGTCCTCTGACTTTTGCTTTTTTTCTTCATCTTCTGGTCAGAATTTGCGGCTTGATTGGAATGGTGTGCTGTGTCTTTTGTTAGCAACTTGTCATACGGTTTTTATGAAATTTACAAAACAACACATTAAAAATTCTAACTAAAATGAACGGGAAGTCCACCTGACAACTGCGAAAACCCAGCATTCTTTGGAACCTCGCAGCTCTGGCATACTTTACATTAGAAACTTTATTACAAGGATTTCAATGTTATTGCTCTAAATCCTTGTTGTTGCTGCTGTTGTTTTTTTATACAGTTTTTATGCAGTCACAGTTTAAATTTTATTAATTTCTTGAAAGATGTTGCATTTAACCTTGTCTTCTCAGAATTTCTCCTCTATATAACCATTTTTATGTCCTCTTCCCGCCCAGTGTGGCTCTCATTACCATAGGAGTTAAGCTTTTTTTTTTTTTTTTTTACCTCAGACACGAATTGTGCTGACCCCAAATGGGTGAAAATTAAACAACAGAGAGTCTCTCTAACCTGCCACCAAGTTTGCATGTTCTCCCCGTGCAGCGTGGGTTCTCTCCGGGTTCTCTGGCTTCCTCCCACACAGTCCAAAAACATGTTGAGGTTAACTGGTGATTCTAAATTGTCTGTAGGTGTGAATGTGAGTGTGCTTGGTTGTCTGTCTCTAAGTGTAGCCCTGTGATAGACTGGCGACCTGTCCAGGGTGTCTCCTGCCTTCGCCCCTAAGTCGGCTGGGATAGGGATAGGCTCCAGCCCGACCCTAGTGAGGATTAAGTGGTGTATAGATAATGGATGGATGTTCAAAACAAGATTGCTTTTCACAAGGTGGAAAAAGTTTTTCAATACAACTTAGAGTTTTTGAGTAGTCACCATTTGTTCAAGAAGCTAACCCTTAGTCTGCCCTTCTCACTTCCAGCAACCAGTGACTCAAAGGGAATTGGCTGATTCATACTGAACTACCCTTTCAAAGTAAAAGCTCAAAGATGTTACAAGCTACTGACCAGGGTTTGTAAACAAGCTGGCTTTTCAAAATAAAATCCACCTGTAAAAATTAGAACTTGAGTGTAATATAGCGGGACACACTAGCTGGCAAAACCTGAAAAGTTCTTCAGAAAGTTTCTAGTTCACATTATTGCCGTGTTTTGTGTACATCGAAACAGGAAAAAAACCATGACCGCTGATTAAAGAGAGACAGTCAGAAAAGGTGCCCCTCCCATTCTCACAATAACAAAAGCCATTTTCCATTTGGAACAAGTGTAAACACTATGGACTGCATGTTTTGCAGACAGAGGAGGAGGCAGGGGACAAGGATCTGAAGCAACACAGAATGCCTTTACTGCATCACATTCTGAATTTTTTTTTCTTTTACATAAATAATTTCCACCTAAACAGATGTAGAGAAAGTGCACAAAAATTCACCAGAATGCAGGAAATGTGTCACACAAATCCCCCTGCCACTCCCCCCCACCGCCTCCCTTAAGCGCTCTTAAAACGAGACCTACACATGTGGCCATACTGACCCCTTGTGATGGGGACACAGTATATTGGTACTGCAGCAAAAACTGTTTTCTACCTGTCCATTCTAACTCTACAGGCATGGGCAGGAATTACCTGGAACATAATTTCTGGGAGGGATCTGTTCATACAGCTCCAGCGTGAACTTTATGAAGCTATTTTTGTTCTTTTTTTAATGGCATTCCTGTTGCCTTGAGTTACTTTTAACCTGCAACCTGGCACAGTTTCCCAGTATACATCAGAGAATGCAGTTTATCCGGTAGCTGCTTAACAAGTCAGTGATTTGCATGTTAAGGAAGTTACTAATGATTTCAGTGTGTACTTTTCTAAAAGCTCTGTTTATCTTTATCTTTTCTTAACCCTATTCAGGACTTACATGTTGCCATAGATAGAAGGTCTTTCAGGATCCATTGGACCTCAAGAAAGCACATGTGCCAAATATTTGTTGGTATTCATTATAGACTTTTATACTATGTTAAATACATTTTCTGATAAGTGACATATATTTTTGCTCCGAATGCATGACAAATGTCCCTCTGTTTATATTTTAGAAAAAAAACAAAAACTTCAATAATAAAAAAAAAAACAATTCCTGTCACCTAAACCAAATGGCCTGGGGTCCAAAAGAATAACTATTTATGTCATAATAGTGCTGCAAACACTTTCTGGCAGGTTAAATTGGTCCTTTAAACCTTGTTAAACCGGTCTAAAGAAATGGATTGGTAATAACTGAGGACACATACTCTTGAATAAAACAGAGACATAAAAATAGCGGCATTAATGATGAATTCTTTATGACTTATCCATAAAAAAGCACCTCTAGCCTAAATCAAGCTGGGCGACACAAAGCGCATGCGCCAGCCTTCAGCTTTTGGTATTTTTATTTTTATTTATTTTTTTTGCACAACACCTGCATGAAAACGACTCTTCAGGTATTTGCTGAGGTATTTTAAGCGACAGAGAAAAGCAACGAAAGATTTTTTAAAAATAATTTACCGCTTCCTCTCGGCAGAGCCACCCCTGACAGCGCCTCCAGCACGGAGCTCTTCCCCGAGCTTTGGTCTCCAATCACGGCGATGGCAGGCAGCGCCAAGTCCTTCTCTACACCCAGAGAGCGGAGAGAGTCGATGAGGTCGATGCAGGGACGCACCTTCTCCTCGTACTGCTGGTTCAGAGTGTTCATGGTGTCTCCTGTGATGGGACAAAACCTTTTTTTTTTAATTTAAAAAAGTCAATGAGTGTCGTCTGTGACCAGCAGCAGTCTGCAGCCCGCACTGACTGAACTTGATGAAACGGATGCGAGTCGATCCCCGTAAAAGAAATGGAAACTTCAGCTGTAAGTTTCGTTTTCACGTCTTTCCTCATGCTCTGCTAGGGAGAAACGAAACTCAGCTGCCAATCGATACCTAGTAATGTAACATGACTTTGTTATTGTTGTTGTTGTTGTTGTTCTTTTGTTTGGGGGGTGGGTAACTGCAGTGATGTTGTTGAGTCTGAAGAAGACAGACAATAATACTTGAAGCTTCTGACATTGTGAATGAGGAATAACTGAGTATTATATAAGTATGTTAAATATAAGCCACTTTGAATGTAAATCACAATCAACAACAATCAACTCAGGATCATGAAAAAAACCCTCATTTGACCCCACATAACTTACTTAAAATTTGATTTTTCAACAACGGTTCCCTACCTTGAGCGGTTTTTTTTCACGGTTTCCCATGGGAGGTTAACTTCAACATTTTAAAACGTGTTATTACACACCTTTACAAACATACTGGTGAAGAAACTGTACGGTAAGGATCTAGTTGGCAGATATTCATATGTTTCTCTGACTATGTTGCACATATTTAGTCGTAGATTTCATAAATTGATAAAACTGACATTTGTTTCCCCTACACCAAGTTATCCACAATAACAATGTAAAATGTGGAAAGTATTGAGGAGTCTGAAGCTTATCCCATTCTCCACTGGCAGATCCTGTCATGGTCATTTCTCTCAATGGGTGTTCTGTTGGTTTAAATGTGGGCGTGTTTGCTTTGTTTCACAGTTGTGCTAAACGGTGAACCGTCACTCCCATCACAGATAATTGCGCAGTGGAGCAGGTTTTCTTTAAGCACCTTTATTTGTATTTGGCTGCACTGATTCTGCCGTTGATTCAGTCTCCCTGTCCCTGCTGCTGCGAAGAACCCCAAACACATGATGCTGCCGCCACCATGCTTTGTAGTGAAGACAGTATGAGCCAAATGATGAACAGTGTGTAGTGTTTGTAAGACACAGTGTTGAACTTGTGCCCAAATAGATTTGGACTCATCAGACAAGAGAAAATGCAGTTTGTCAAACTCTAAATTGGCTGTTATATGCCTTTTACTTCCGTCTCTGTTACCCTAAAGGCTCAAATGATGGAGTACTATTAAGACTGTCATTCTTTTCTGCAGACTCTCCCATATGTGCAGAGGACATCTGAAGCTCTGGTAAAGTGACCTTTAAGTTTCTGGTCACTTCCCTGACTAAGGCCCTTATTGCTCAGTTATTCAGTTTGGTTAGATAGTGAGTCCTTGTCAATTCAAGCTTCTTTCATTTGACAATTACGGAAGACACTGCTCCTGGGAACACTCAGAGCTTCAGAAATGTCCTGCCCTGATCGCTCCCTCAACACAGTTTTATCTTTATTTTTTATAATTCGTCACTATGGCTTATTGAGCATAGACTGATGGGGGAAATGATAATTTAATGAATGTCAAATTCAACCTACAACATTACAAAATGTCTGCACATCAGAAATACCTGCACATCAGAAGGGACAAGGAAGAGAGTCAAAGTCTTCTTTAGTTTCTGTTTTATTATATTTCAGGTAGTTATTTATTACAACTGAATGTGAATAGGTAGCCTGTTTCACACAACACAAAGAGCACACGTGCAAACCAAACCAAAGTTTCTGGAGTGCATGAGATAATACTTGTCTTGCACTAAACAACAACAAAAAAAATCAAATCAAATAACAAGAAAAAATAATAACGGGCTGTTTATTTGGAAAGCTTAACTGTTTTTTTGCTGCAGCAGCTATTTTTTTTTTATACCATAAGAGTTTCTCGTGCCCAGAAAAAGATTCTGATAAAACAGTTTGGGCTTTTTCAGTTAACTCTGCAAAGGTGAAAACATACAAAAACAACCAGATGATTTTGAGCTAAGTTATATTTTTCTCTGCATTCTGTCACTTTTTCAGTGCTGTGCTGTGCATAAGCAACATAAAACATAAGCTCCATTAGAGCCCACACATACAGTGCCATGCATAAGTAATGATGGGAAATATGAATTTATGTTCAGTTGTTTTAAAGCATGGGCAATGAAACATTAGCAATGTGTGAAAAAGTCAAGTGAGGAGCGAATGCTTACCTCATCTTCGGTTATATCATTTAGGTTTGTTTGCCATTAAAGATCAGCTGGTTGTGTTTGCTTTCAAAATGACAGTATTTGTATTTTCTCATACTGAGGAAAAGTCATACTAAAAAACACAACTGAGAACTGAGAGTATTGAATAAAAGTCTGGAAATATTTATGAAACATGTCATGAATTGCCACTCAATGTAATGTTTAAATGACCGTGATGCTGTAACAAGTTTGACTGTTGTAGTTGGTGCACAATACTTTAACCAAACAATCTAACTTTTGAAAAAGTTACACATCATGTTTTAAGCTTGGCAGTCCATTTGCATCTGCGTGGTGCTGAAGCTGAATATGTTCATGCTAAACTCAGTCAGCAGACTGCGAGCCTTTGACAGGCGCTGGCGGCGATTCTCAAGGTGGATTCTCTTTGCTTTTATGCCACAGTCCTCTTGAAGCAGGGACTCGATTTTCTCCTTGTCCTGAAGCATCTGCAGCATCTCCCTCTGCAGCTGGGTGGCAGACTCCTGCAAGATCTGGTAGCGGATCACCAGAGGGACCTGGTCGGCGAGACGTCGGCCAGCAATCTGTGGTTTGGAGACAAGAAAGTAGAAGTGTAATTCAAACCTTTATCTGTTTTCGATAAGAGATATCTGTGTATTTAATTTTGGATTTTACTAAACCAGAATTTTATTTTAGTGCACTTCATTTATTTATTTATTATTTACTTATTTCTATTTATTTACAGTAAACACTTTTGTGCCACCTTTTAAGGTCTTTATACAGGTTTCGCTGGCAATAAAACAGTAGAATATTTAAACTTAATCTAATAAGAAAATGTGTTTTGACACCACTTTTAAAAAGGGGGTGGGTGGGGGGAATGAAGAAAACAGTAACCCAAAACTGAAATAAGACTTGTAACTGTTCCACTGTCCTGGTGGAAAGTCAAAGTGGAAATTAAACATGACGTAGTGGTAAACGCAAAGTAATGTACACTCACATGGGAAATAAAGGTACAAACTGTGCCATTTTGACGTATTTGGAAAAGAAAACATTTCAAACAGTGCCTCCTCCTCCTTTAGCAGAAATAACTTCTTGTAGGCTTTTGAATAATTATCCAGCAGTTTGCTGAGATTTTTGACTGGCATGATTCCCATACAGGGAAAATTTGTACAATCTCTTTGTGATTACAAACACAGTTGAATATACCACCTTTATCCATAGTCACTGTTTCAAAAAGGATTAAGAATGTGTTTGATCAAATGTGTTTCAAAAATATTAAAATTTCCATGGGATATACTCATTTTTAAATGTTGTGTAGGTATAAATGTACCACCTTTAAATGACACTTACTTGAAAATAGGATTTAAGGTGGTTCATCATCTCTTTCAGGGAGGCCCCACTGTTGTTACTGTTGATATTTATGCATCCATTAAATAAAGATTTTTGCGTCACGTTATTCTGTTCTTCTGCTCTTTTTCGCTTGCCCAACTTCTTGCTGTAGGTGGTGTCCTGAGTGAAAACGATCATCTCCATCTTAAACTGAGTCCTCAGCATGGACTCTGCCACAGCTTCTTTCTCATTTATGCTGGCTTCAATCTTCATCTGAATCACGCACACACACACACAGACACAAAATGCCATTAAATATGCAACAGTCTTAGGAATCTGTATACAGAAGCAAATAACATAAAAGATGATACCTTAGCCATTTTGATGAGGTTAGGAAATCCAACCAAGCTCTGCTCTGCCAATTCAGACATCTCTTTCTTCACAATTTCTAAACAAAAATAATAAGTAAAATCTCAAATGAAATAATACCTGGAAGGTATACGATCACTGCCACATTATGATGAGACACACCTGACACTTCCTTGAGTTTCAGGATGGCAGGCTCTTCCAGCTGTTTGATATGGTCCTGGACGATGGTCTCAAAAGTCTTGTAGTTGATGAAGCCTGGTAGTTCTCTTCCGCGGTACTTTTGCTCATACTGACCCACCTGTCTCTCAATATTCCAGCTGACTGCCAAATGAACGCAATAAAAGTTTGTTTCCTATTTCTTCATTATATGAAACCGTTTTTTTCAACAACAACAAAAAATGTACTTTATGGAGCAGTTTACAAATTAGGTTACAAGATCAGCAACAGCAGATAATCAAAAGTGATGTAACGACCAAGATGTTAGCTCACTTACATGTTGTTCCAGAGTCCTCTGTTGTTTTATTCCATTCTGCAAATTGACATCTGAGTGTGTAGAAGGTATTGGACCTCATCCCACATTTTAGTTCCTCTCCTTTGGTAAGACTGATAGCATCCTGTGTAAATGCCATCACTCTCTAAGACATAAGGGGTCAAGATGAAAGCGCAGGACAAATTAGCTTTTCATTTAGATATACTTTTAGTCTGGGGAAGCAAAAGGGGCCGGCTAGTGAACTCACGTCAATGAGGAAGCCGAGTTTCTCTGTTGCGTCTGATGGGGGTTCTTTGCCGTATCTGGTCATTGTCGCCTGCGTCTGTTTCAGTTTCTTCTTTATTTGCTCTTCCAGTCGAGGCAGCGATTTCTACAAATCACAGACATGGGGTTAAGACATTAGCAGCTGGAGTGGGTAAAGTTATCTGCCTTTAAACCACTGGGGTGAAGCAGAGAGAAGTATTCACCTGGATGTGATGCACCAGTTCAAGGGTGAGTTTTTCTGCCAGTTTCGGGACAGTGGCGTGGCCTTCATCATAGAGAATCCTGCAGCACGAATAGAAAGTGAAATGGTCTGCAGCCTACTGCATCACAAAGACTTGCTTGCATAACTGCACAAAAAGATGAACTTACTGGAAATGTGCATGGTCTTTGAAGAAAGCTTTTTCTCTTTCCAATGCTTTAGGAAGAGACACCTTCTTTGAGATCTCCATCTGACCCCTGCACTTGACGATCATGTAGCCTTTCTTCAGGTGGATGGCTTCATTATGGACAATTTCAATCACTGTCTCCTCTGTGCCTTTGTCCACCAGGTCAGGTTTGGTCAAGATACCTGACAGAGAGAGAGAAAGTTGGATTTCCCACCCTGTAGGTGGATATTGACCACTACAGAGCTCCTATCAGAGAGCTCTGCATCAACAAATGATGTTCAGCTTCTTTATTCAGGAGAAAGGCCAGATTAACATGATTCCAGATCAGTTGTTTGCTGCATGGATAAATAATAGTGGTAGTTTCCTTAAATTTAAACATCCAGGCAGGGGAAATGAAAACTACCTCCCCTCAATCAGCAAACATGTATGGATAACTGATTTACTATATATATTTAAAGCCCACGAAGATGAGAAGAATTCACAAGACAGAGAGTGGACTAACTCAGGGAGCAACTTACTTAAGAACTTCAGCTCCAACAACCTAAACAATCATATTCCCAGTTTTTCCTGTTGTTTTTTTTTTTTTTCTTTTCTTATTTAAAACTGCATCTACACAGTTTGCAGATAATTTAACAAAGTAAGATAATTAGGTTTGTTTTGAATTAACATTTGAATTCAAATTCTATTACAAAAAACGTTTCAGTGTGTGACTGTGTGTGTGTGCACAGAGATAAATGAGTTGTGTATAAATGTAATATACAGTTATGATTAAGCATGTGTGGAATAATTTAGATCGTCACTGTATTATAAAGGCCATTGCAGGGCTCCACCCATTAATTAATATATGGTAAAATACCTCTTAAGGTCCATATTTAGGACATCCATCCATCCATCCATCATCTACACCACTTAATCCTCATTAGGGTCGCAGGGGGGCTGGAGCCTATCCCAGCTGACTTAAGGCGAAGGCAGGGGACACCTGGACAGGTCGCCAGTCTATCACAGGGCCACACTTAGAGACAGACAACCAAGCACACTCACATTCACACCTACGGACAATTTAGAATCACCAATTAACCTCAGCATGTTTTTGGACTGTGTGGGAGGAAGCCGGAGAACCCGGAGAGAACCCACGCTGCACGGGGAGAACATGCAAACTACACGCAGAAAGATTCCGGTGCCCCCACCGGGACACGAACCGGCGACCTTCTAGCTGTGAGGCAACAGTGCTAACCAACTGCTCCACCTTGCAGCCATTTAGGACATGACTAAAATAATAATAATAATGATTCCCGGTTTGTGTTTTGCTTGGATTGGACCCATGTTAGCCACTACTTCTTCCATCTGAAATCCTTCCATGTACTTGAATTGCCTACAAGATTGCATTGCACATTTCTTCCTACTTAACTTGTGGCATTTCTTTATTCATTTTAGTTTCCTGCCTCCCTTTAATCTGCAGTGTATTAGTGAAATTAATGCTTGAGAATATTTCGTAAAAATGACGCATCGCTTTTTTGTATCTTAACTCCCTGTTTGTAGTTTCAATAAGAATTCTAAATTCTGATCTGTTAAGAATCTATGTAATTGTAAATATCCAACAAAAGTCAATTTGAAAGTGTAACTTTGTCCCTTAACTATTTAGACAAATCAAAGCTGCCATTCTTGAGGAGTTGGTGTATGTTAGTGTCTATTTCTGACCACTTTTTTAAAACAGCATCTATATGAGGTATAAAAACCTTCATAAATCAAATGTTACGCATGTCCCCTTTTTAAAACCACTTCTGTTTACCCAGAGTCCTCTCTCCATCAGGGTCCACTTGTTGCGCCATCTTCAAAGCCTCTGTGGTTGCTATGTCCACGTTGCATGGAACAACCACCAAGCTGATGGTCTCTTGTTTTCGGATGTACGTCTGGATCAGTCTCTTAATCTGAAAATATTAATAATAATTAATAATATAATTGGAATTTTAACAAATACAACATTATAAACTGTACAAGTGTGGTTACAGACTGCACAACTATCACTTCTGTGTTTTTACCTGTACTAATTATAGTTAATTGTATTTTATATGTCACATTTCTACTTGACAGAAACAAAGATATTTTCAAAAACGAATAAAAATGAAAGAAAAATAAACAAAGATCATAGAACTGAAAGACAGAGACCACAAAACAAAGATCATAAAACAGAACAGAAACAAAAATATTCAACATTCAGGCATTTAGATACCAGAACGGTAAAAGAAGAGATTTAAAAGACATAAAAACGTTGCCAGTTTGATCTGAATACACTGTTCCTCAGTTTGAGTGCCTGGTCAACCTTGTTTACATCCCAAATCTGAGGCATACCCAGCAGAACCCCATTTATCAATTGGAGAGTGCACCCTGAGACTTAAGGGTTCAACAGTCCTGAATGGAATTTAAAGCAAGGCCATTTAATGCTTTAAATGTGACTAACACAAATGTACAATCAATGTAGAACTTCAAAGGTAGCCATTGTAAACTGGCAAGTCCTGGAGTAATAAGCATTTCAGTACGAGGCGGGAAGACATAAGTGCATACATAGTCTTCTGCAAATGCATGCTAGACAGGAATTATCTCATTTGTTTCAGTCGAATGAATAGTTTTGGGACGGGCAACATTTTACACAAATGGATTGTCAAGGTTACTGTAGTTGTCAGCTTGAAAAAAGACGTATAACTGTGTGTCATCTGCATAACAGCGGTGGGAGACACTGAATGTTCTATTCAAAAATGAACAAATGCATTACAACACTAAACATCTTGAGCCACACTGATGGCTAAAAGATGTTTTATTTTATGCACAAAATATATTTTTTGGCTCGATGATCAATGCCCTCTGATATTAGACCCAGTTGTGCTACCTTAGTGGATCCTTTGTGAAACTACACGATTGCAAGTTGTACTACTAGAGGATTTAGCCATAAAGGGCCACCCTGCACTAATTCTGAAGAAGAATAATGATACGTCATTATCTTGTTGCAGTTATTGCAGGGTGCTGTGTTCTGTAGCATTTCCAAAACTAGTAACAACAGACAAAAAGTGTAAATAATCAATTAAACGGCTATTTTTACCTGCACTGATAGAAGCTACAATTATTGCATCCGATGAGTGGAGTTAATGCAAATTTTTAAAATCTATTTTACACTAGACCAAATTACTGGGTGCTGAACTCACATACCTGATCACCAATGTCCTCTGGTTGTCCCTTTACGGCCACCCTGGCGATGCCAGGCAGGTCGATGAGCGTCAGGTCAGGAACATCCGGGGAGGCGATCTCCAGACTGATGAGTTCCTCGCTGATCCCTACCCCAACCCCGGCCATTTTATCTTGAGCTGAATAGAGAAGACATGATATATGATCTGACGTATATCTGAACAGCAAATTAAGCTACCCACTACCTCTGTCAAAACTAAGCTTACCTTCTCGAATCTTTTCCTCCACAATCGCTGGATTTTTTATCTCTTCCACACAGTTCCTGTAGCTTATCTTTCCAAACCACTTCTCTCCTTCCTCCTTTCGCTTCATCCTCAGTTCCAGAGGACATCTTGTCACAATGCCTGGATTTCAGAAGAGCAAATGGTGAGGAAAAAACTCAAGCATAATCCGGTGTACTTGATGAAATTATCAAAAGTAGCAAGATATCTCAAATCAAAAGTTTGATCTTAAAGACACAGAAGTGACTGAATGAAGTCCAATGTACTGTCTCACTTTCATCTAGTCTATTTGTTTAGAACATTGCCGTCTATAGGATTTTTTATCAGGCAAACCACTTTTTATATCAATGTCTTACCTGCATGTTAATAAAAAAAATGTATTTACGACCAAGCCTTCCCACTGTTGCTTGTAACCATCTTTGTTTTTGATTGTCGTCGACTCAATGCTCCACAACTTTGATATATTCTAATTAACTTCTAGCCCGTTTCAATTGTGCATTTTAAGTCATGGAAATCCTTAATCTTTTGCTTCCATTGTTGACACTATGCTCTGGACGTCCTGTCATAAATTCACACTGTATTCAATCGCTAATTTAAGCTGCATTAAACTGTTTTTTTTCCCAGATTTTATCTGGATTAAACAGTCATAATGTCTTAATACACAGAACTTTACATCCATTGTCAAAGCACAGGTATGTGTAAGAGAAATGTTAACAGTTCTTGTTACTAGTGCCGCAACTAAAGGGTATTTTCATTGTGGACTGATAAGATAAATATGACCTCAATTAGTTGTTTAGTGTCTAAAATGTCAGAAAGTAGTGGAAAATTTCCATCAGCATTCCCAAAGCCCAAGATAATGTCCTCAAATCTATGTTTTGTCAAAGGCCCAAATATATTCAGAAGAAACCAGAAAATATTCATTCTTTGGTTGAAATCTGAGAATTTAGACTTTTTTCCTTACAAAAATAACTGCAGATTGATTTAATAGTTGACAACAAATCGATTAATCACTACAGCTCTACCTGTAACCAAAAAAGTGTGACCAAATAGCAGTTTATAACTCAATAACACATGTCATTAAGTGATTAAAGGCAATATTTAATTTGCATTTATATATATATATACATCTTATATTTAATATTTCATTTATAATCTTGAAAATATGAAATCAAGTTATTTTGATGCAATACTAACTATTCATGTCATAATAGTGCTGCAAACACTTTCTGGCAGGTTCAATTGGTCCTTTAAACCTTGTTAAACCGGTCTAAAGAAACGGATTGGTAATAACTGAGGACACATTGCAGGTCAAATAAAACAGAGACATAAAAATAGCGGCATTAAAGATGAATTCTTTATGACTTATCCATAAAAAAGCAACTCGAGCCTAAATCAAGCTGGGTGACACAAAGCGCATGCGCCAGCCTTCAGCTTTTGGTATTTTTTTTTTTATTTTTTATTTTTTGCACAACACCTGCATGAAAACGACTCTTCAGGTATTTGCTGAGGTATTTTAAGCGACAGAGAAAAGCAACGAAAGATTTTTTTAAAAATAATTTACCGCTTCCTCTCGGCAGAGCCACCCCTGACAGCGCCTCCAGCACGGAGCTCTTCCCCGAGCTTTGGTCTCCAATCACGGCGATGGCAGGCAGCGCCAAGTCCTTCTCTACACCCAGAGAGCGGAGAGAGTCGATGAGGTCGATGCAGGGACGCACCTTCTCCTCGTACTGCTGGTTCAGAGTGTTCATGGTGTCTCCTGTGATGGGACAAAACCTTTTTTTTTTAATTTAAAAAAGTCAATGAGTGTCGTCTGTGACCAGCAGCAGTCTGCAGCCCGCACTGACTGAACTTGATGAAACGGATGCGAGTCGATCCCCGTAAAAGAAATGGAAACTTCAGCTGTAAGTTTCGTTTTCACGTCTTTCCTCATGCTCTGCTAGGGAGAAACGAAACTCAGCTGCCAATCGATACCTATTAATGTAACATGACTTTGTTGTTGTTGTTGTTGTTGTTGTTGTTTTGTTTGTTTGTTTGTTTTTTTTTGGGGGGGGGGCTGCAGTCATGATGTTGTTGAGTCTGAAGAAGACAGACAATAATACTTGAAGCTTCTGGCATAAAAGGAACAGTTTTTGCCCACCACAACAAAATGAAAATAAATATCAGAACGTGTTTTTCTATAAATAACTGACTAAATTCAAGCTCCAGTGTTTGACATGTCCTACAAATTACTGATTGAGAGAATGGTAAGGTAATCAAGTGAATTTGTAAAATAAGATAAATTAAGATAAACTTTAATGATCCCTCACCCTTGATACTCACAGTGCTGAACAAAAGTTTCCATACACTTGTAATAACCTTATGTATCCTGGCAGACTCGTGTCTCCAGTGAGTCCTGTAACTCTAAACTTTCTATTATGAAATCACTAAAAACCCATGCGTCTTTGTCACAAAATAATCATGCATATTGGTTCTTGTATAGAATATATAATTCAGGTTGCTGTGTGTATGTTTTTGACCTAACAGATCTATACCCGAGGATAGAGCCTCGAGAAACTAATAAAACACTTTAGCATTCTGCCACAAAATTCCATTTAGTTGTTGCACCATTTTCGCCAATGAAATAAGTTGTCCCAGGGTACAGATCTATTACAGTCACAAGATGGCCTGATTATTACCTTAATTTTGTTTCTATTTTGCTGTTGTACAGTTTACTACTGCTGCTATTACTACTACCACCTATAACAATGATTTCCACATGTTTAGATATTTGTTCGTATACCTTCTATTTGTCAGCATACTCTTCATCCCTGTGGTACTGAACACTTTCATTTCATAATCAGTTCTGTCTCAGAGGAAATATAATATTTCTGCTGTCAATTTGCTCTATTCCACAACTTAAGGGACTCGCCCTGTGGGTGTTTTCCTTTTCTGGCGAGAGGATCAGACAAAGTTATTACACCTTTAGGGAAAGGGAATGCAACAACAAAGCTACCTAAGTACATGCATGAGTAAAAGTGGGATGAGGTTGTGTACATAAAGCTTGTCTTTGCTTGAAAATCCTGCACACACTGTTTCTTATAACCAACAGAGAGAAAACGCTTTGGAAGTCAGAGGTCAAACCACACACATCACATAAAGAGATCTGAGCAGATACACAATGATGAGTCCCTTATGGACAAATTTGTACATCTTTATTTGCATGAATCCCTGTAAAATATCCTCCACGCTCGGTACACGGACCTGTACACATTTGCCATGGATGTTCGACCATTTTACAAACATGGATGTTCAATTTACTTCATTACACCGATGCAAGCCACATGCTTAGAAGGTCAAAAAAACAGGGTTGCACAAGTCATGTCATTGTAAACAAACAGCAACCGAGCATTATCTTTTGATCACGACAATGTAATACATGAACTGCAGAGATTTTTGTTGTACAAAACTGAATTCTGATTTTTAAAACTAAAGCTCAGTATTGGTTATGTACAGATGAGCCCACTATTCACTATTCGTCCGTTATCACTGTGGTACTGATGTGCTTTTTTGCTGGGCTTTAAATGTGTGTATGGATACCGTGGACATGCTCTAAAGAAGTGTAACTTATGCTTAGAATTTCCCAGTAGTCTGAGGATAACATAGAAAACAGTCACAGCAACTTGTAGCAGGAGTGGCCACTTGTAAACAGTAAGAGAGACAATCTCCCTCTTCGCATCATTCAGATAAAATGACAGTGAAAACCATGGAAACAGGATCTGCATGCTGCGGTGCTTGCATATACATTTTCCTTTTGTTTTTTTGTTTTTTTTGCACAAACCTTGTATAGTGTATTTTGCAGAATGCAGCTATTGCTTTAGGTTTAGAGACTTTCTGACGTTATCAGAAACCAGTGACAGAAATGAGTTGGAATGTGTTTGTCACAAATATAACAATATCATTAAATTATGTTCAGAATCTACATCTGAATTAGAAATACCCATTATCAAAATAGATTTCCTGTTAGATTAAAAAAATGATGTAATAATCTGAAAAACTTTCAGTAATGAGTCAGGGCAGTATGAATTGTGTAAACTTTCAGAGATAAATTGCATGTTTTTCTCCCCCTGTTCCCCCCACAGACAGCATAGGAGCACACATACGACATCATGCACTTAAAAACTTCAAGAATTATACAAACATAGAGCACTTCTTTCCCCTTTCCACGACAGAGTGCGAACCAGTTTGAAAAAGGTCAAAACAGAGTTTGCTAATTACCAAGTACAGAGAGACAAACTGCCACTAATGTGTTTCAAACTACGAGAAATACAACATTCAGCAAACAACACCTCTGAAGGAGAAGGACTAAAATACTATATCTAATCATTTTGTACAATACCCAACAATACTTGTATCTACAACGGGTGAAGTTTTGACACCTTTTTTGACGACCACCTCTTCTGTCACCCCCTTGCTTGCCCTGGTTGAAGATGCACAAGTGCCACTCATGAAATGAAAAGGCACGGCTACATTTGGTTGGAGTAGGAGGTGGGCCCTCCCACCTGGCTGTACTCAGACGGCTGGCCCAGGTTTCCCTGGGTGTTGTAGCTCCCTGACTGGTCGAAGCTTCCCTGGTTGTAGGGCTGCTGGTTAAAGGTTCCAGCCTGTTTCTCAGAGGCCCCGCCTGCGAACCTTGAAGCACCCTTGTGCCAGCTGGTCTCCTTAAAGACAAACCAGATGTTTCCAGCCCATAGAACAAAGTTGAGAAACCCAAAAGCCTAAAGAGAAAGGGAATGAAACCAACAAAAACTTTTAATGAATCGTGACTTGTTAGAGCTATTCATTGTCCTGTTTCACTCTTCAACTCTTTCAACATACTGTTACTGAAACATCAGTGTTCAGCTTCTTTAGAAATGTGGGTCTTTTCTAAAATCTTTCTGTCACTCGTGTGTTTTTTAAAATCTGAAATGTTCTCTTTGTGTGACATTTCAACTCTTTAAGGGCAGTTAATTTTACATTTTATATTGTTTCAGCACATCAACTTTGCACAACAACAAAATATATATTTTTAAAATCTTGTCTAATTGTCACAACTTCTCATGTTCATGCCCAATTTACTCCAACTGTTAAGTACTTTCCATTCCACTGACATGATCTTTTAGTTTATACATTTAAACTCGTATTCATTTCTTCCAGGACTTCCACATCAGTCAAAACTTGTGGCTCAGTTTTTTACTTCCACTGACATTTCAACTTTCTCTCTGGACTTCCACAGTCACACTTGAAACATTGAGAGTTGAACTTCCTCTAGTGTTTCAGTGTGTTTACTAACCTGAAGCTACTTTCATTCCTTTCATTTAAGCTGATATTTTTGCTTAACTTGTTTCAGCATTTTAACATTTTTGCATTAAGAGGAAATAAATTGATTTCAGAATGGTAAGTCTTTTCCAGTTTATCTGTTCATTCACTCCCACCATCTGGGACACACGTCCTGTAAACCTACCACTGAGGTGTTGAGGCCGGACCAACGTGGTCCGTGCAAGGAGCCGCATTTATTGGTCTGGACTTTGCAGGCGGAGATGAGGAGCTGCACCTCATCTGGATCAGTGGCCGTTTTCACATCAGACAAGGCTTTGGCCCAAGCCGAGGAACTGACCAGCCACATGAACGAGAACACTACCGTCACTACAAAGTCCTGAATGAGAGAGGAGACAACAAGTACGATAAAAAACAGCTAAAAAAAACACACTACTTTGTTATTAATTATGATGTACTGTTAACTATAGGAAGAACTGAAAGAAATAACCCATCACTGTACTCACGATGAGTGGAGCTCGACTGTTTTCATGGTACTTATTCTGAAAGAATATGTACACAATGGTGGCCATGAGGGAATACAGGAAGGCAAAGACCGCGATGGTGACGAAGAACTCTGCAGAGGATGAATAATCTCCGATGAGGAACACGCGCTCCCTCCTCATGGCCTCGCACACCGGGGCTTCAAAGGACACCTGGTGCAACCTGCCACACAAATCAAGTCCGAAGAAAAATCCACAATCACATGTGCCCTTGTGTAAAGCAAACACAAACTCTGAGCAGAGCTGTCAATAGACTGTCACATACAGCGGGCGCAGATGAAGCGCACTCACCTGAAAGGATAAGCAAAGTCAATGGCGATGCTGAGGTTGCTGCTGGCCTTCTCCATGCAGTCCACACTGACCCGCAGCTGCCCAGAGTAGCCACCGCATGTCGCAAATGCAAAAATGGCAAAGAGCTGCAGAGCCACATCGACAAAAAAAACAAAAAAACAACAAAAATCAGATGCCTGTTCTGAAAGTGATCCCAGGAACTTATATGAACTGAGGCCACAACATCACTTTATCTGCATAATCGCACATTCACATACAGCCACCTGCGAGGAGATCCTGTAACAATGTCCTCGGCAGTTCAGATGACTCTGTTCATCTATATCTGTTTCAACATTCTGCTACTTAGCGGGCCAATGTGAGAGCAGAACCATCAGGTCTAATGAAATACATTATCAGAGGCCTGAGAACAGAGACGGCTCTGGGCTTGGGGGATTTGCTGGCTCGCCAGCAAAGCAGATATTGAGCTGTTTTTTTGTTTTTTTAAATATGATTACTATCTGGACCATGATTGAAGGGGCAGTACTTTACTGTACACTGTTGCACGCTCATTTTCTAAACGCTGTTTCCTGATCGTTGCATGGGGTCAGATAGAGTTCTGTGAAAGCCTGGCATGAAGACCTGCAGTGCACAGCTCTTTTAGAAACAACATTTTTAAGTTAAAGATATCAACTCTTTTTTGATATTCTATCAAACCCGTAGTGAAGCTTAGTTTTTTTAATTGTGTATGCAAAGTATGTTGTAATGTCAATTAATTTCTATTTGTGCAAATTAGTCTTTTGTAGGTCCATTTTCTTCTGCACTGGCTCTTTTTTTACTCTCAAAATGTAAATGATGACCTCATCACTATGACCCCATTTCATCTTTTGTGGGACGCACGCGCACACAGTGTTGTGATCTCAGCAGTCAGCAGTGACACAGGATTTCCTCCTCTCTTCTGGCACAGTGTGCACACAGGCTGGTTGATAAACAGGGAAGAAGGAAAAAGGAGGAGAGGGTGTGATTTAAGGACACCTTTTCTGAAGAAACTCACACTTTGGTGACACAACGATGGGACAGAACGACCACGTTGGTGCGGGAAAAAAAAGTGTCGTCCTCAAAAAGCATCCACAATGTTTGCTATTAAGCGTTAAATCTACTTTATATATATATATAAACTTACTTAACTTACGAGTGCAAATATAACCATACACACTGAAGAAGAGAAGCTCTAATCCAGCTTTGTTATGCTGCAGCTCCCAGAAGCGTTCAGATAATGAAACAGAAGCTGGAGGAGGCTGCCTGAGGAAAGTGCTGCAGTGGGTGTGTGTGTGTGTGTGTATGTGTGTATGTGTGTGTGTACGCGTGCGTCTACTTCACACTGTCTTGTGTCTCCACATCCCATCCACTTCTTTTCTTATCATTAAGTAAAAATGGGATATGTGGGAGGGTCATGAAGGGAGAAGACACTGAGTTTGTGTGTGTGTGTTTGTGTGTAATATTCATAACTAAATTAAGTCTGCTTGAGATTTCTAAAAAAGTGGCATCACAATAGTTTGTTTTTCTACCGTGTACTGTATATTGCAATATGAAAATATACAAGATTTTCACTGAATGACTTCAATAACTCCATTTGTGCAGAATTATTCCTTCAGCAATTATTGGGCAGATTTTGTAAGGTAGTGCATCTGCATAGAAAATAATAATAATAAATAAAAATGATCGTTTGGAACCTTTGTCGTGTGGTGTGTTACTGGCTAAAGAGTTTCGAGTATTTCTTATTTTAACTTTTGCTTTGGATGGCAGTCAGATCTAACTTCGCAATCATCATACTTTGTGGTGCTGATTTAAATGGTCCAAAAAAAAAAAAAAGATGCCATGTTGCCTGATGTGGTGTCAACAACCGCTAAGACACTGCTGACAGAATACTGTTTTGTCATCCTTGGTGTAGCCAAAATATTTCCATACAGCTGGTTTTGTGTTTCTTTTTGCAAACAAATCTTCCTCTTTAGTGTTTCTCTCCTGTTTTACATTCAACAAACTTCGGGCATTTTAAATAACATATTAAAAAAAAATAAAAAATGAATACATTAAACTAAATCATGTCCTATCAGACACATTTCTCTTGTGGGTTAGTCAAAAATTACTTTAAAGATCATATAAAAGGTTCACTGGCAGAGGTTCAGTTCAGAAAATGACCACATACTGTTGGTTGTTTGTACAAGTCAAGTTTCTTCGTGACAGCGTCCAATAGTGACTCGTAACTGTGAGGTGACACAGTTACACAGTCACTAGTCTACAACCACCAAGCACCAAACTACATGCTGAAAATTAAAGTTTCACTGAACAACGGGATCGTACATGAACACTATTCAGGACTTTTGGGGTCTTTTGGACCCCGGGCCATTTGGTTTAGGTGACAGGTATTATTTTTTTATTTTTGAAGATTTTTTTTGTATAAAAAGAGGGAAATTTGTCATGAATTTGGAACCCAAAATACGTCAATTTATCAGGAAATATATTTAACATAGTATAAAAGTCTATAATGAATATCAACAAATATTTTGCACATATTCTTCTTCAACAGACCCCAAAAGACCTTCTACGTATGGCAACATGAAAGTCCTGAAAAAGGTTAAGGTAGCCTCGCTTGGTTCTCTCAGGGAATCAGTTATTTGTTATTATCACCACCCACGAGGATGGTGATTGGTTTAAAGAAACACAAACAAGCATGTAGTAGAAGGATGATGAGGTGCAGCCAGACCAACCTTTGGCCCTGACACAGCTCTGTGGAGACACATCTGGCTATGCAGGACTGTACAGTCACAAGCCTGAGTAGTGAAGTGATGGGCTCGAGTAATGGGTCAACAAAACATCTCACCTGCTGCGACCTCTTTTTCGTTTCCTGTATCGGACCAAACCGGTGTTTCTTTTAAACATGATAATTTCAGCCCCTTGCCTACATTTTTACTATTGTAATTGTAATTAATTGGGAAAATGCTGTAAGTCCTGCAAAATGTTACTCATCATGTAGTGGGACAATATAGTTCATCATCTTTAAGCTGTTTGGGATAGCTCATGTAACATGAAGGCTCAAGTGGGAACAGAATTAATGTGATGCAGGTGTGGCAGAAAGTATACAATACAGTGTACAATGAAAACCCTTGAGCCACATGGGTACTTTATGGACATTAAGGCATACAATGATAAAAACGATTTTTACAAAATGATGTTTGGTTCTGGTTCTGCCGAGGCTAGGGTCTGTGAATGAAATCAACGGGGAAACTGAAGTTCACACAACAACCTTTTTCCGGTATGCACAAAATAAGCCCTTCAAACTAAAGGATGCAAACTAAAGTCAGGATTCGGTCAGATAAACAGGCTTCCCAATGTAATCAGCGAACATTAACATGTGGCAAACACATAATCACAGACACACACATCCTCTGCCCTTAATGTGCTCGCTCTCTTAGCCCGGTTGTCCACATAAAGCTCCCATGGCCTCAAGTGTTCTCACAACCATAATCACCATAATCAGGCCTGACGCCTGGTTAGCATGAACCTCCTCTCTCCCGTATTACAGGCAGCTGGACATGCAGCTTGCCAGCAGCTGGGGTGGATACATGTCTTCAGTTTGAGAGCCGCTCAGCCTCTGGAGGGCACTATCAGATCAGTGAGCTGGACTACCACACTCATCCTGGAAATGTGTGTGAGCATGCTCTCCAAGTGCAGATCAAGAGTGCACATTCCACCTTGCAGACAAACGTTTTATCAGTAGTAAACCCCCAGTCCTTTACACTTACCCAGAGAACTATTTTATGCCTGAATGTCTTCTGTACGGCCCACAAGGCAAAAGAGCTGCACAGTACAAGCAGCCATCTAGGCCAGCAACACTGTATAGCATACCTTCAGCAGTGTCCCTACGCAAGATTACCTCAAAGAAAAAAAGGGCAAAATAATACAGTAGTGAGCTGATGGTTCTTCAGGTGGTCCCACACGGACTCCATGATGCTGAGATCAGAGCCCTGTGGGGGGCAGACCATCTGTTGCAGGACTTCTTCCTGCTGAAGATATTTCTTTATGACCCTGACTGCATGTTTGGGGTTGAACTGATCAGACACCTACCTATTTATAATGCCCAACAGCATTCTTGCATTTTACAGTGGTATATCATATCACTAGTTTAAGGGAGATAAAACAGGATCAGAAGCAGAGTATTTATCTTAGCAAAAAGTTTTATATTAACATATATCACTATGAAACTTCCTTATGATGAGGTCATTATTTTGTAGTACAATTTTTTTGTTTAAATATTCAAATTAGATATTCAAATATGAGCTCATTTGCATACATTTTCATAACAGATATCTGAACACTGAACAAAGCCAGCTTCATTTTTTTCACATATACCGTCTGACATCAAAGGTTCTTACAGAGCACATTTTGGATCTCTTTAATCACGCCATAAATCATAAAATATCTCAAGAACAGCCAGAAAAAAAGCATATATAGCATGATATTTCAGAAATAAAATGTTGCCATGAATGATATATGAACAGGTATGATGTGTTACTGAAGAGGGATTTCTGGTACAGACTTGAGAGAGAAAAAAATATTTAGAGAAAACCACTTTCAAAGATCTGTACTGTAAAATTCCATATTTAAAAAAAAAAAAAAACTTAACATTTTATTAGTAAAAATTTTAATGACCAGATATCACTGTAAATCTTCCCCAGTTGCTTAATTACGTCATGAAAATGAATTTCAGAATTACGAGTTTTCTGAAATCCATCCATTATCTATACACAGTAATATACAGTATTTCTTGATTTACAACATGTAGTATTTTTGAACTTAAAGTTTTTCAACATAGTTTCGCTATATTGTCATTTATTATCTGTTTAAATACCAGCATCCATTTAAGGAGGGGTTACATTTGTGGATAAATACATTGATAAACACTTTTGTCTATTTGTGTAGAGTTACATTTAAATCATTTTAAGGTAGGAAGGGATTATTTTTATGGGGGGAAAAATATATATAAATTTGGCTTCCTCCCACAACATAATATTTCAGAAGACTGGGCTGCAAGGTGGCAGTAGTAGTTGGTTAGCACTGTTGCCTCGCAGCAAGAAGGTCACCAGTTCGCGTCCCAGTGGGGGCACTGGGATCTTTCTGCGTGGAGTTTGCATGTTCTCCCCGTACAGCGTGGGTTCTCTCCGGGTTCTCCGGCTTCCTCCCACACAGTCCAAAAACATGTTGAGGTTAACTGGTGATTCCAGATTGTCCATAGGTGTGAATGTGAGTGTGCTTGGTTGTCTGTCTCTAAGTGTAGCCCTGTGATAGACTGGTGACCTGTCCAGGGTGTCCCCTGCCTTCACCCTAAATCCACTGGGATAGGCTCCAGCCCCCCACGACCCTAGTGAGGATTAAGTGGTGTGTAGATAATGGATGGATGGATGGATTGCCACAATGAGATGAGTTTTAGGGGTTTAATCAAAGGTCTGAGAGGAACTATGAGAATTAGTAAAGTAGGATGACATTTTAAAAAAAAAAGTTTGAAAGTATAATTTTCAAACTATAGCACTGTCACAGCAAACATCAACATACAGACACATGTGTAGAACCTAAGAAATGTCAACAGATATGAAAAGCTTTAGTGTGAGTACATTTTTTAAACTATTCCTGTAGTCGTCCATCACTGGAGGTACTGTTAGCTCACAGTGGTATAATTGCACCATATTAGGTAATGCATTGCGAGGCTAATTTGGGTCAAAGAGGACCAAATTGGGTCTGGCTGGGTTAGGTCAGCCCAGATTAAAGGAAAACGCTGTGTAACAAACAACAATTTCCACTTGTTCCATGCAGCTTCAGGCCTCAGGTGGAGGCTGAATGCTGCTTACCCGGATGTCACGGTGCACAGCTGGAACTCCCTCTACTCAAGTGTTTTTTTTTTAGTGATTCACTCTGTTTAGCTTTGGTCCTTTCTGAGATGTTCCAGACCACAAACATCTACACAAAAAACGTCCTTAACAAATTCATACATGCAGCTAGAAGAACCGATAGATATTGCACATGCAGATTGAGGCTTGTCTGAGCAAACAGAAGGAAAAAAAAGTGACCAGAAGAGCGAGAGAATAAATACTCCCTCCTAATTATCACGAACACCCCCCAGATAAACATCTCTCTCTCTCTGTACGTCTCTATACTCTCTCCTTCAGCTGCTTCCTCTGCCTGTGATTTTCGGCTCGGGTTTAGCCCCTCTCATTTCTGGCTGGGGCCTTTGAACAGGAGAGCGTGGCATTGTGGAAGGAGGGTGGATGCTAAGCCCCGCGCCCCCGTGTGTTTATCTGCCTCTCCCAGCTGGGCTCCTCAGGGAACAAGAGATAGAGAGAGGAAGGGGGTGGATGGGGGAGAAAGAGAGAGAGAGAGAGAGACACAGACACAGAGAGAGGGGGGGAGAGAAAAGCCAGGGCACAGGAATGAAACACGTCGGCAATACAAACTCTGAAAAGCTCGGAAACATCTCCCCGTTTGCCCTCTTCTCCACTGACCTACATGGCACTGAAGAACACAGCGCTAATGCAAACGTCATCATTTGCTTTCAAACCAATGTAGGATATTCTGCACTTCAAATCAAAGATGAAAAACGATGCAATCTATAGATTTAAATGGGTGGATGACAGTGTAGCTTGAGCAGAGTTCAAGGCTCAAATGAAGAGTGTGGAAGAACGGAGGCCGGATGAGGATTATGAAACTGATCCACCAGCTTCAGGCTTGGCCACCGGCAATCAGACCTACTGTCCAGTACACACAGTCTCTGCTGCGAAGAGCGGGAAAACAAGTAGCAAAAACAGCAACGAAAGTGCAGAGGAGGCAAAGACGGAGAACATTTAAGGAGTCGTAGCTTCAGTAAAACGAGCAGGAGGAGCTTCTCAAACATAAGGACGCGATAAGAGGGGCAGGGGAAGCAACAGAAGAGGCGGCACCGGGTGGGGAGGTGAGGTGAGGCACAACGGGCTGAAAGATGCATTCAGTGATGAGGCGCACTTGACATTTTTGCAAACCTCGTCACAGATGATGCGACACACACACGCGGTCCACCTGCTCTATTCAAGTCGATAGGAATCGTTGCAGTGTCAAGTGGCTGCCTCGGGAGCAGAAAAACGCCTCAGATGTTCACCCCCTCTCCATGCCTGACTGAAAAAAGGAAAAAAATCTAGGACACTCTTTACGAATCCAGAAAGAAAGAGACGGATGAAACAGAGAATGAGACAGAGATTGAGAAAGGGAGGCATATCTCTTTCAAATTGCTGATCCTCTGCTGTAATATCAAGCTACAACAAGAGCAACACAAACTGTATTGATTGTGTGGTTTGAAGAGGAAACAGACAAACTTACCAGAAACTGGAAGAACATGTTGAAATAATGAAACACAGAATTTAAATGGAAACAACGTATACTGGGGAAAGCACTGACAAGACTCCTAAAGATGTGCAAATAAGCTTATATTTGTCAAAAATCATTTTAAATGCTCGTCTCAGAGCCATACCCAAGTTGGGTATGTGTTTCCTTGGTGGTATGTCGAACAAAAACATAGAGCAACTTGTAACATTTTATGAAATTCTATTCATTCTTTGTAACACAGGCAAATAAGTATTAGTTCCAAAACACAACATTTCCACAACAGAATGGACGTCATGAAACAACCAAGTACGCCCTGTTTTGGAAACGATAATGGGCAGATGGAGAGTGGGGTCAAAGATGAGTAATCACAAGTCAGTAATGAGTCACACATCTGCAATGAATAGAGTTAATGATGTTGTGCCACTGTTCCTGAAGCGCTTGGAGAAGTTAGTGGACTTTTTGGGAGACAGGATCACGTTGTTGGACATGTCCATGCAGATCCTCAAATGGCAAAGTCGTGGCTGTTCTAGTGCCTGTCTGTGGCCTTAATCGAAACGCCAGCATTCAACATGCCAACAGCCTGTTCTCGTCCTTCTCTTGTCAACTGTGGTGCCATGTCATTTGAATAAAGCTGCATCTCAAGGCGGCCTTTTATAGCCGCTGGTCAGAAGAGTGTCTGTGTTCTGGTCACTATCTGATCATTGTCCCCTTAAAGCCACACCTGACTAATCTGTGGAATAACTCAGCGGTTCAGAATTCATCACCAGTTGAAAAGCTCAAAATAGTTTGCGCAAAATTGGGTAAATTGAACCCTTTTTTAACTGTAACAATACAAATTTGATGTTTAACTATTTCTCTCAGTCAGAATAGAAGATCATTTTTGTGCTGTATTGATACTTTTGTTCAGATCCCAGTACAGTTTGTTGCAGTAGCTACATCAAGGCGCCACATTGCAGAGTTACTTTTGGTAACAGACAAATGTTTAAATCATCTATGTGAACCTGCAGTCCTTTTGGAAAACATCTGTGCCTTTTCTTGATGTGTTTTGCTGGGTTCTGCATTTTCTAAAAGTCACCATGACCTACTAGCATCTTCAGAATGGCCACTATTTAAAAAACAAACTGTAAAAGTACAGTAATTTTCCTATAGATGCATATTTAAATAAACTACTGGATCCAAAAACACTTGAGGACAAAAGAGGCAGAAGGTAATTTTGGCGATCTAAAAGCCAATAATGTCCAATAAATGCCACCCAATGTGGAACCTGAATGTCCCACTAAACAAACCAAATCCATCTGCCTGTATTTGTCATGTGTTTTCATCCTTGCGTATTCATTCAGTATTTCCGATTATTTAGATGGCCGTGTTTGTGTGTGCATGGCTGCACGTGTGACTCTGAATTAGTATAACTGCTCTGTGCATGTATGTATGTGTGTGTGTGTGTGTGTGTCGGAGTGGTTCAGGGCCTCGATGTGAGCATGCAATGTGCATACATGTGAACGTGGAGTAAAAATATCTCACTCTCTCCGCTCAGGCAGAAGCATTAGCCGTAGTCCACACACACACACACACACACACCAACACACAAACACACAGTCTCACTTGCTCTCGCTGCTGCAGCCCGCCAGTGTGCAAACATGAGCAATTTTACGCAAGCTAGTTAACTACAAAACAAAATGACAAACATGGATCAGAAAAGGAAGCACAGTGGAGCGAGCAGACAGATGCGCATTTGAACTGAACTTTTGCATAACGGCGACGATGAACATCACCCATATTAAGATATAGAGAAAATGTAAATCTTGTTTTTGCAATTTTTGTTGGGTTTAATTCATTTAAACCCACAGTAGCAGAAATGATAGCAGATTTTTCCTTGCACACAAACAGATGAGGTCATACATCATCAGGGATATTGAGACTCTGGTCAAAAACACACCTACTTGCCTGCAGAGCAAGTTGCACAAAGAAGTAAAGAATTCAAGCCTTCGGTGGAAAGCTGTCTGATCTTTGCTTCAGTAGCAGCACCACACCAGAACAAAATCAGCAGCTCATTTAGCGGCGGTTAATCCCCCCCCCCTGCACAGGGAGCGCTTTGTGCCAAGCACGGCCCAGATTCATCTTTCCTTCTATCTCTCTGCTCTCCCCCTCGGCAAGCTTCACTGACCACAAGAAAATTTCCATTTAATTCTGTAACAGTGTCATTTCTTGGTGCTTTTCCCGTCCCTATGGGGTTTCCATGGCTACTTAGTCAGGTGACCGAGCTGGAACCTGGGCATCTGTGTTTTGCGGGGGGGGGAAGCCAATGCCTTTATGATTTGGGGACACCCAACTGACAACCACTGTTTGTGTATGACGGGCAAATGGATTCACATGGGTGAATGATTTAGAACCAGATTTAGGTGAAGGTTTAAGCTCAAACTAGTGTCATCCAGTCATGTCTAAAGGCAGAAGTGTTGCATAGATGGCTCAGTAAAAGCTTGCTGGGGAAAATGAAGATAACTGTGCAGAAAATGTCCCATAAGGGCATTCATAGTGTTGCACTCATTTGTGCAAACAAAGAAAACAAAGTTTATATCCTTCCAACTTATATGTGATGGCACTGTGTTGGTCTCAGAGAATTATAGAAATTGTCAGACCCCAGGTACAAAGTTGCAAAGTGTGATATCATATTAAAAAAATTCCCACAAAGAATTAGTTGGAAGCACTTTGACAACTCATGGTTGAATGACAAACATACAGCTGTAGGGCTTCAGAGTTAAAGAATAAATATAGCGTTGATTTGTTATTCCATTACCTCCCCTGGACGTATCGAGGAACTACATCAAAAAACTAATTAAATGATGCAAGAAACATTAGTGGCAAGTTAACAAGGATAGCTAGCCTTAATAAATTTTAAGTGTTGCTTCATGTTACATAACAAGAAATCAAGCCTGTTCTGCTGAAAAATGAAAAAATGGAAAGAAAAAAAAAAGAGAAAAATGTTTCAGCTAAAATTAAAAATACGACAAATACCACTTTGTCAAAATCAGTGACTATGTTCAGTTTAGTTAGTTTAAAATTGAAACAGGACTTTAATGTTGAGAATCAAGGAGGTTGTTTGATGCTTACAAGCATGTTCTAACGAAAAATGTTTCAAAAATGGCTTCTAAATGTTCTAATTATGCATTTATGGCTTTCTACCCTGACAAGTTAAAACAAACTGTAGTTACCGTTTGGTTGATTTGTTCAAGAAAGACCGTCAGATGTATTCAGTAATAATCCTTTATCTTGTTTTTCTTATTTTTTTTCTGTCTCCAGTTTTCTCTTCTTCATGTTCAGTATTTTCCTTTAGGAGCCCTTTGTGTTCAGCTACTTGGTTCATCCAAATAAGCTGTGCGCACTAATGAGCAGACTCAACCAGTCAAGATGATCAAACAAAACTTTATGGGCGGTGAACCAAAACACTGATAGTGAAATAATCAGTATAAAGTGGTTCAAATTTGCTTTAAAAGTGCTTGCAATATGAATTTTATTGCATTGTTTTCATTTACCCCCCGCGACCCTAGTGAGGATTAAGCGGTGTATAGATAATGGATGGATGGATGTTTTCATTTAGAAGATCACATTCAAACTTCAGTTAATGTTCAATAAAACTACATTTATGATAAAGCAGAAATTTCATGTCCATTAAAGTCCTATTTTACTCGTCTAAACAGAAAAGGTTGAAAGGTTTTGGATGGTTGTGTCTGTTTTCAATCCTACTTTTATTTTTATGTTTTAACCTGATGTCCACATTATTCTTGGTGAATCGCAGCAACATTAGTGTGCAGTATCATGAATACAGTGTGTCTTTGTGACATTCATGTTTCTCCACGTTCTTATCTGTACATACTGTCCCGACGTCTGCGCTCCTCCGCGTACAACATGTGTGTGGAATGTCATGTTTGAACAGACGTGCCCGCCTACAGGAGAAGACAGGTTAACCTTTCCCTCTCTGAGTCACAGATGGTAGACCATCATCTCTGGGTCGAGAAGGAGGCAGAGGTCCGGCTCCGATCTGATGGATCAGGAAAGGCTACATCACATCCACGAGCTCACCGGCTACCAAAATCTGTGACCCAACCGAGCTTATTTTAAGATCACGTCATGACTGGAACGTTTGTCAGATATGGTTATAGGTAACTCAACAAAACTGGACGGCTTTTTTCTACAAGTAAAAGGGATATATCAGCGCCGTCATTAACATAAAACATAAAACAACTTTGACTTTTGTATTCAAAATCAAAGCTACAACATATGCATAAAGATTTGGTGAATTCAATGAGTAGATATGACAGAATATGATTGTATCTGTTGATATAAAAGGAAAAAAGAGATCAACATTGTAATTCTAAGACTTCTATTTCTCACCTCAAATGTTTAAAGAAACCCATTTTGCCAAACTGTTTTCTTAACAAAAGGGAAGGTTTTATTGATGATCCACTATGTTGGTTGTGTTTGAAGTTCAGAATCAGAGAGCCTCCAAGAGAAGTGTCATCCAATCAGATGCAGCTAATGTCTAAGCGAACGTAGAGGGGTACATCCTGTATAGATACCTGTTAAACCACATCAAGCAGCCACTGTTGGGAAATGGGGCAATGCCTTGGAAGCAAAAACATCCCTTTGGACCCGTACCATTATCCAGATAGCAAACTCTTCATTTAAAAACTGCTGGCCCTATAAGGCAGCTCAACTTTGGCCTATATATCCACATCTGGGCTGACGGTGGCTGTTTTACTCCAGTATTGGCTGAAAGCTGTCAAAATTACCTGTCTGTTCACCAAGCAGCAACCACTGCAGCTGAAAAAATGAAGCCAACACAGAAGTATCAAAAAACTGCGGCTCCTCAAATGGCCATTCTCGGCAGAATCTAAAAGTGACTCAATCCTCAGAGACTCCCGTGTTAAAATGTCCAATTTTACAGAAGAAATAAACTTGTTTAAAGCTTGGTACGACAAACAGTTTTGTTCTCTGTGGCTAATTTTCCTCTTCAAGACAACTGTACGGGAGGTGGATTGTTATTTAACATTTGAAGCTGCGGAAGGCGTATATCTGCAAAAAGTTTAAACCAAGTGTACAAATGCACACTGCACTTTATGACCATTGCTGCTGTCAGTTCAAGTCCGCTTATTTATTTAGAATTGTTTTAGTTTTTTATACATTGTGTAGATTTTGGCAACGGAGAAGCAGCAACTTCAGAGTTTCACTGTAACTGTCTGGTTTTCTGCACATATGACAATAAACCTCTTGAATCTTGAATCAAATTTGTTCCATCTGCAACTCTCCCCTTTACGTTGTAAACCTCTCCCATCAGGTGCCCATGCACTTCAAATCAAAAGTTTGTGGCATCATCCCAGATTCTAATCCCACTCTCACTGTGGATTTTGTTGCTCTTTGGTACCGTTACAGGACAGCTCAGCTCCACTCACGCTCCACCTGTTTGCTCATTTTTGTATTATGGAGGGGAGAGAGGTCCTGCCAAGTTGGCAATGGTTGGTGCCACCGCATTGATTTTTCAATCGCTATTCAAGAATCTTGTGGATTACATCACAGAGGGTTCACATGGTAGAAAAGAACAAACACACAAATATATGGCACTCGCTGTAATAAAATACTGCCAGCATGATTTGTGATTTTAAATGGTGAAAGTAATGATCAGAGCCGGTTTCTTTATGTTTAGCACAATGATTTTTATTTTTATTTTTTTTGATGATGAATAAGAGACTAGAAAAATCATGTATTGTGTAAGCTAAGCAGCTCAGGGAATGCTGCTAACCCAGATGTCAAAACAGAGTCAATCACTAGTGGGACCAAATCATTTTTCAGATTCACGCACTGCAGCAGCTTTCACTCTGACATGCAGACAAATGCTTGGCGTGACTGCCATTAAGGAGAGCAGAGCACGAACACCAGCAGGCTAAGGTGGACAACACATCATAGAATGCAACAAAGAATCAATCACATTGTCTTTGGCTTTAATTTAGCTGATAATGATCCATAAATGTGGTAAAAATATACCTGAATTGGCCTTGATACTGACTGTGAGGAGTGATGTGGGACATTTCTAGTAGACTTCAGTAACTTACAAATTTCAGACAGACAGCCCCGTAGCTAAAGAATGTTTTGAGATGGTGAATATCCATCCATCCATCCATTATCTATACACCGCTTAATCCTCATTAGGGTCGCGGGGG
>NW_007578474.1:84169-96762 GCF_000690725.1 Stegastes partitus
CAAAATATTACAGACAAAGAAGACATAATGAAAGAAAAGGGTGTGCACATGAAGTATGTAAATTTGTCAAAAATCTGTTTCGTCTGTGGTGTGTTTCACTCATATGGGGCTTTGCTGCATTTGCATAACTACTGAGTAAATCTGTCCAGTCTGAGTGCTTTCATAAACAAAAAAAATGTATTCAATTGGCATCTTGTTTGGAGATTAGGGTTTCATTCTGAGGGGCTGTTTTGTTTCTTTGCAATACAAAAGATGTCTGTATTAATCAGAAAAGTATTTACATTTTTTTGCCTCCTAAGGATTAATGTAATATTAGGTATAACATACACTGCTTTGTCAAAACATTAAAACCACAAAAAGGTGAAGTAAACGGCATTGATCAGCTTGTTGCAATGCAATGTTCTGCTGGTAAGCTTTGAGTCCTGGAGTTGATATGGATGTACCACCCAACTAAACACTGCTACAAATTAAGCACGCCTCTCCCCACCATAACAACGGCACCACCCTATGGCAGTGACCATCCAGCAGGACTATGCACCCCACCACACCGCAAAAACTGCTCAGAAACAGCTCGAGGAACACAACAAAGAGCTCAAAGTGTTGACCCTGCCTTTAGTCTCCCCAGATCCCAATCTAATCGATCTAACTAAAGCAGCCTACATTTCTAGGCAGTAATAAAAAAATTTGGCCATGGTTGGTGCCACCACGTTGATTTTCTGGTTCTGCTGGAGGCATCTTCCTGTAAAGGTTTCGGTTTTCTTCTCCCCTGTTGTTGTACTAGTGCTTGCTCAAAGGGAATCCAAAGGAAACATTGGATTTGTTGGGTTTCTCTGTTAAAAATCAGGAAGGGTTCACCCTTGACATGACACATTGTTTATCCTCTTAAGACCCAAGCTCTTGTTTGATATGCATTTTTTTTTTATTTCTCTTTGCTATTTGATCTGATCAAATAGCAAAAGAGAACAAATAATAACAATAATAATAAATATAGAAAGAAAAGAAATTAAAAAAAAAATCTATCAAAAAATATTTTAAAAAATAACAAATATTTAAAAATAAAATAAATGAATTAAAATACCAATAATTAAATAAATAAATAAACAAATTAACTACTGTGTTAATATAACCCAAAATGTGATGTCCATGCATGTGGATGCCAGGTCTTAAGAAGTTAAATGAATTGAAATAAACTGAACTGAACTGAGTTTAGCTTGCTTAAACTTAGCTAAAGCCACAGACATTTTTATATTTGACAAAATCCAAGTTCACTGGCTGAAAATGAAAAATTTGCTATTTTAACTTCATTGTCAGGACAGAATGTAAATTTCCAGTGTTCAATCTGTCAGTGTTATGACTGTAAACTGCAAAATACTTGGAACACATAGCATAAGTGTACCAGAAAATAGCTAAAAAATGTGTATGACATAGTGCTACTAAAGTCGTCTACTGCCTCAATTAATAAAGCAAAATCCTCCACTTTGGAAATATGGTCAGCAGCATAAATAAAAAATAAACTCCTGGGGTCATGAACAGAGGAACACTACATACTGCATTTTCCACAAATAAATATGATCGAGGAGTTCACCTGAGAGCTGGAGGTGGGTGTTTGAGTGATGCTGCTATGGGGAGGTAAAGGGAGTCATATTTATAAAAGACATGTTGTTTGTTCGTGTTATTTGCAAATAAGAAATTGTTCACAAAAGATGCAGCCCGAGTAACTAAGGGGGCAGGACAAACAAGTTACCTTTAGGCTTAATAAACATTAATTCATTTATTTGAATCATTACATGAGTTGGCTCCAAGGAGTTGCTGAAACAAATAATTCTCTGTCTGCAAACACACACACACAACCACATGCACTGTGTCAGATCACCCCCAAGGCAAGTGAACTGGTGTACAGTAAGGTACCGAGGATGACATCATAGGACAGTGGGTCAGTCAAGGGTTTTGGATGAGAGCTGGACCCTTACTCATGAATTAGACTCATGATGGAGGCCCAGGCAGATGAGTCTTTGTGACTCATCTGCTTGACTTTTGCTACAGTAGTCCGAGGCCACAGGAAGCCAATGAGTTGATCCAGTACTCATAACACTGCCCTGTATGAGATGGTACAACACCCTGACGATGCTTTGGTGCATAACAAAATGCATGTTTATCATTTGCATCATGTGCTCAAGCAACTGTACAATTTTGCTCTTTTTCCTTCCTTCCATCTCTCCCCTCAAATGCACACACACAGAAGCATGAAGACACATGCTGTGAAGAGTTTGGGCACATCTCAAAGGACAGCTTCTGCATGAGTTGGTCCACGGTGGAGAAGAGGGGACCTTACAGCTGTTTGGAGCAGAATATGCCAGCCACTGACAGTGTGCCAAACAGGCCAAGAGCCTGCATGCACACATACACACAGACTGAGCCGTGAAACCGTCCTCTAGAATCTCCTGCAGACATGACTGATTATGAATGCGCCTCATCCTTGTGCAGATCCAGCACTGACTGACGATGCAGGAAACCTGCAAGTTGACTACAACATCTTGACGAAGGTTAACATAACCTTTAAACAACCTTCTGTTTGTCCACATGACCAATCAGCCATACAGTCAAGGGTTCATCATTCGCAAAGTAAATGTCAATCGCTGCCTAAACAAAAGCTTTAAATGCCAGGGGGCATGTAAACAAACAGAGCAGACACTCATGTGTTTCTGCTGGTGTCAGTCTGTGGGAAGATAGTTACTGCAGGCCTTTGGATAATGACACATGATTATTCTAAACACAAAAAAATGGTTTTACAGATGTTTCCATGACTGCCATGTCATTCTAAAATGCAGCTGCAGCATCTCTAGGAATTCCATCTACATTTACACCTAACACTTCACATCCAGGACCGATATTTATTGCCAGTGCAGTTAGTGGCGCGACATTTATGTAAAACAAGTGTTGCAATTTCATGTGAGAGACCAGAATTTGCATCCCATCACAGACCTGCAATCAAAGTGTGCCTTTTTATGATCACTAATCACAGTTTCCCCTTAACTGTGTGTTAGAGAGCTCTAATCATGTCATAACTATACTTTGTCTGTCACAACCACAGCCTTTTCGTGACCTTAATAAGACAGATATTGTAGAAAGTACGAGTTTTAAAACCATTATTGCCATTATGACATAATGTTAGGTTTTCCAGAGCTGTCTATCAACATCCCTGTCCAGTGACAGAACTGAAAAAAACAGAAGAAATGTTTTAAAAAACCCTATTAAGATGTTACACGTACAGATGCATGTGTCAAAATAATTCCACCATAAAACATGATAATGTGTGGGTCAGCTAGAACAATATCATACTGTCAACACACAGGTGGGTTCTAATGAGAATTATCATAGACTTTTTTTTAGCCATGTGACTGTACTTATGTTACAATTTCTGTATCCTCTAGTGTCTGATGCTGAGCACTGTCATGTCCCAGTTGGAAGTCACTTGGTGGGTGACAGTGGGAAACTGTTCCTGCAGGCTTCTCACTTATTACATTCACCTCAGTTAAAATTTTTAAATAAAAAATTCAATAAATCAGCTTAGTTCATTTGCTTTCCTTTTTGAAATTGTAGCTATATGTGTCTATTATCATCAGTATTTGTTCCCATTTATTTTCATCTTAGGAAATTCATAGGTAAGACGAGACACTTGTGAACTTTAGGACTCCTTGCAGTAAGATGAAATACTCGCATCAGGTGCTTCATTATGTCTGTCAAAGTGTCCACAGGCTGTAGCAGAGCTGACCTGGAGTCAGACAGTAATGCTGGGCCAAATGAGGACAAACAGTACAGTTACACTGTTTAAACTCCAGATGGAGGCAGAAAAAGCAAGATCATTCTAAAACCAACCGCGGCTGCACGGAGATCCCTTCCCTCTGTGGAAGCCTAACCAAGGCTGCGCCGCTGTTGGTGCTGCAGAATAAATCAGAATACCTGGGTCATAATTTGAATTGTTTGCATTTTTTATGGGCCAGCAGAGACATTGTTAAGTTCTCCTCTCTTGAGGGAAAAAAAAGGCACAGCAAGGAAAAGGTCACTTTAATAATAGTGTCATGAAGGAGTGTGTGTCCGTGTGTGTGGAATGAACTGGAGCTTGCATAAGATCATGTATGACTACATCTGAGTGAACACAACCAGGTAATGAGCAGATCAATATGTCAGTGGATGTCAGAGGACCAAGTGCAGTCATGCTCGCACGATCACACATGCATCCCTCCACACGCGCGCACACACACACTCAAAGACAAGAAGACACACACGGGGAGCTATGACAAAGTGTTATCTTCATCATACAGATGGTGCTTTGGATCATCTGCTTGGTCTTTGGCTGTGGCCCACAAATATCACAGCGAATCTGGTCAAACACAAACAGCCGAAAGGGACGCACTCGGGAACTCACCTCACTGATAGACATCTGTGTTATCTCAGCTAAAATGTCTTGTGTCTGTTGGAAGTGACTTTGAGTGAGGATAACTTAATTTGAATGCCAAACACCAAAAAAAAAACAAAAAAAAAACAGTTTTGATTTTTATTTAGTGCAGACTGCTGCTTGAGGATTCTCGGCACATTTGATGGCATTTGCAAAATTGGGAAAGACAAGCTCACACGGGCACGCACACAAACACACACAGACACACACACACACATCCTATCACAGCAAAAGCTGAATACCCTCATGGCTACAGTAATTTCTCTAAACTCACATCAAAGAAATTCACTTATCTTTTTTGGCTCCAGGCTTCTCTGCACTGTACAATAAACACGAGAGTCTCCAACCAGCACCCAGACTGAAAGAGGTAGTAAAGCTTTAATTCAGTCAGAGCTAGGACACCCCGTTCTTATTGTTGATTCCTGTTATATCATTTCACTTGGGGTAAAATGGGGCATTTGTCTGTGTGTGTGTGTGTGTGTGTGTGTGTGTGTGTGTGTGTGTGTGCGGACTAGCGCAAAAACGCACGGGGTTTGGCACAACGCATCCAAAATACGCATAATTGAAAAGCTACATAGCGGTTTCCCCTGGCATGTAGTTCTCACGGAGCTATAAATCCTTACATAAACTTAAGCCATTTAGTCACGGCGAGGCGGATCATAGCTGAGATGGTTGCGGGTAAGGTGTGGAAGTATCACAAACATCACTATTCAGGCAGCAAAAAAAACCCCAACAGACGCGCGTAAAGTTGAAGTTTCATCACACGGAAATGAGATCAGATGTTTTTGATGTTGACAAAGAAATGTAGGCTTCAGCAGACACAGCACAGATACCCTGCATTATATAATTAACTGGGTATTTACGTTGCGTAATTAAGTTATTGTATGCAAAATAGTAAGTTCCAACTCACCCACTCCAAAACACGGATAAATCCCAGAGGTAATTTTAGCACTTGGAATGTCCCCACGGATGCAAGCTGCAGAAAGACAAAGAGCAAAAGGATAAAAACACGCTCATTTCCATCACCAATTAACGAAACACTGACCAATTGTGTGGTAATTAGGATTTATATGACAAAATGATCTTTCTGCTCGTTGATTCGCTCACCTGGTTCGCGGTGTCCATTGCGACAGCGGTTTGTTTTCTTTTATTACTTGTGTGATTGGACGCCAACAACCTCAAACCCCAAGCCAAGACCCGATTGATGTGTCTGTCGCGCGTTAACAGTCAGCGGCTCTGGGCTCCGATTCCGAGTCCGACCGGAAAAACCCGAGTGGCCGTCGGTTTGTTATTGTTGAGGGATGTACAGTAGTTTGCCATGGAGACAGGCGGGGATTGGCCTGCGGAGAGGGGGAGTGATGTCTGACGTGTTTTTGCCATTGGTGGAAACTTTTTCGATATTTTATCAATTCAGCAGCTTTTATTCGACATTTGGGTGGTCAGGTTTTACCATTTGCTTCTAATACACACTCAGAAAGCATGGCTTAAACAAATTAATTGCTTTTGTTTTGCCCTAGTGCTCCAAGAAAATTGACAGAGCATTTTATTGATTCAATGAACTGCAACCTTAAAAATGATCTCCTGGTTATAAAATAATAATAACAATAATTACTAGTTGGAATCATCTGATCATCTTGCTCATGAAGCTTCCTTACTGAATGAACAAAAATACAATTTGTTATTATATCTTTATTCTCATAAATACTGTACCTATAGTTATAGTGCTTTTAAAATATTCTTATTGTAAGTCATACATAACAGATTAGCCTGTTTTGATGATAAACCTTATAATGAAATAAATTAAATATGACTTAAATAATAATGATAATGACAGCAACAACAACAACAATAATAATAGTTGTGTGATGAGTAGTTGTTTATGTATTTAAATGTTGTTTTCATTTACACATATCTTACTACTCCTAATGTCATAAATCGCCATTTCTACATTTCTGCTTGTGTACAGACTCAACAAATGGGACAGTATCCTCCTGCTTCCAGACTCTGTGCAAAGTCCTTGCCTCTCCTTGCTCCATATTTACAAATGCAGATATATGAGTGGAACAGGTCTTACCATCAAACATCTTGTCAATAAAATAAATACATTTATGTCCTTATGGTAAAAAAAAATCTGTTCATTTGCAGAGTTGCATTTTGTAGTGTGGGTCAGACCCACCAGCTTCCTTACAAACTGTAGATTAATTGTTCAAAAGCAGCAGCCCCACAAAATAACGTCACCTCACTTGCCCACTGGAAACGTGACTTAGTGTTTGCTGGCTGACATTATGCAATCTGTGACCACCAGGACCAAACCACAACCTCGTTCTTGCATACTCTCCTACACAGATACACACAAGCAGGTAACTTTGTACGATGATCCCTGGCTGTCTGAGTGCATTTGTATCCACAAGGAGCTGGAGCAGTTTGTCATCTAATGAGTTTGCCAAGGCGCAGAGAGAGAGAGGAAAGAGAGAGAAAGCCTGAGTCTCACTGCAGGCGAGATGATAGAGAGCGAGGGGGGCTTCCCTGAGTCTGCTCCACTGATGACAATTCCTTTAAAGCAAAGTGCAAACTGCTCTGACAGCGTAGCTAATTTTACAGCATCTCTCCTATCGTCCCTTCCTCTTTCATTTTCTCCCTCCTCACACACACACACACACACACATTATGCCTGAAGGGCTCTGTCCATGCGATTAGGAAATTGTTGGATCTGATTGGCTAATATTTTCACCACAGGAAATCAAAAGGATCTGAACAAGAGGAACGAAGTCTCTCATGTGTTCTTCATCCTTTTAGTGATGATCTGTTTCATATAATGAGCTGAGGCTTGTCCATAGGCGTTCACGGAGGCTTGCCGTTTGATCTGACTGCACAGTTTGAGTCAGTAAATATGTTCACAGTAGGCAAACAAAGAATCCCATCACGGTTCTCCCATCAACAGCCCTGGTGGCTTTGAGACAGTTTCGCCGGTGCAATTTAAGTTTCTGTTTCACCAAACTGATACAAGATGATCGTCTGAGCATATAAAGTTGTTATGGTGTTCTTACCATCCATGGCAGGTGGTGTTTTGCCCAGAAAAAGCCTTGGGCTCTCAGGAGGTGATACATGATGTGTGAACAGCGATAGCCGTGGTACTGGATGCATTTGCAAGTCTGGAAATTGCAGTTCAAAAACATGGAACAGAAGTGAGTAGAAATGCATAAGTTCACGGAAATGTTGTTGAGCAGCAGCTCACTGTGGCCATTAGTACCGATGTGATGGAATACTACCACATCATCTAAGAGTATCTCCAATCAGCTGTTTTTATTGTCATGAGTTGACCTGCCTGAAAGCTACTAGTTATTGTATTGAGGGAAACTGCACCCTTCGCTTAGCTCTGCCCAATATGATTGTTATTGGTTTAAAGAAATGCAAACAAGCCAGAGATTTTTTTCTCCCCTTTAGCAGAAAGATAATGAAGCACAGCTAGACCACTCTATTAAGCAGAATGGGATGGCTACATGAGACTTATCATGAGACAAAATGGCTAAAAGCTAGTGGAATGGGGCCGTACGGATTAACACAGTTTTTATGTGGTACAAAGTATACACTTGTTTTTTTCCATTACTTTTACTTGCAGAGACAAATTATGATTAATACAATGTAATGTCTCAATCACAGTGATGCCACCTGCTGGTTGGCGGACTACAGCTTTGAAATCTTGAGTTTGGAATTTGGCCGACACCACTTTGCTCTTTTGAAACCAGACATAATGACTGAGGGATGAATCTGGAACTATACCAATACACATGTCCATCACAGGGTTACCTCACTATAAAGTGGCCTTATTGTCCATTTTGCTCTAAATTAGACCATAATTTACAAAACTAACATCATGCCATGTTGAAGGAGACTTGAAACTAACAATTGAGACCATAAACTCATTAGGGAAATGCTTAATGAGGAAATAAATCAAGTAAGAAATAGGGACTTTTCTTTACAGGGCTCTATTAAGTCAGACTTCTTTTTGCAACCTGAGGAGTCGCCACCTGTTGGTTATTAGAAAGAATGCAGGTTTAAGGCACTTTTGCATTGGTTGAACTTTTAAGACGCAGAGACTACATCCATTTTTTCTATACAGCCTATGGTTACACAGCATAATCCATTTTAAATTACCTAACAGCTCTGAATATAGGCCACCAGTAGCTAGTGGGTAAACCAGGCCAAGTAAGGTTGTAGCAGCAATATTTCATCTGTAAGAGGCTGCTTGTGGTATGTCTTATTTTAAAAGTCACACAGTTTTGCTTTGAAGGAACAGTTTGACATGTTAGAAAACACATTAATTTCCTAGTAGAGGTATATGATAAATACGGTAACAGTCAGTCAGCTTGCCTGATTAAGCTTGAACTTGAGGGAGACTCCCAACATGGCTCAGTGTTTATGCTGCATTTCATTATGTGTTTTCCAGTTTAGTTTAGCATCTGTAAACCGATGGAAATGCAGGGAACAGGTAGCCTAGCTCTGCCCAAATGTATCAAAATCCCTTAACACCGCTAGAGTTCACCAGTTTACATGTTCTATCTCATCTGTTTGTCTGTCAATTTGTTTGTTGCCTGTGTCAGTGTTTAGCTACGCTTACCATCTCCAGGGTACAGTGCCAAAACTATCTAACTCTGAGCCAGAGAGAAGATAATTGTGTTTCCTAAAATGTCAAAACTACTCCTTCTAATTCTGTCCTGTGCTCACCTAGTGGATCTGACTCTTCGTCCTGGTTGTGACTGTTTTGCCTCCTTGAAGCTCTTGTTACTGTCAACACACCCGTGGCGAGGAGCTGCTGCCACATCTTTAAACATGCTGGGACATACAACTCTACAAATAGGCACAAAACACCAGAGGGGGCCCCAGATGTAGCCAATCATCTTGAAATTTTCTCACAGTGTGTGACTGTAACATTTGTAATAGAGTTACAAAACATAATGCGGATAATTTAACCACAAAACCGACTCCCCCATCCCCTCCCTGTCTGGAGCTTTACTGTATGTGAATGTGCTGAAACAACCTCGTTTCCTCGCTCGAGGGGGGGAAGCAGAGAATAACCTGTCACACATACTGACAGGTGTCCAAACGCATCTCAAGAAACTGGAAGTATAGTGCAGACCCAGAGAGGAAACACACCTGGGTACAGTAGCTGAAGGCCAGTGTGCATGCATGTGTGCAGGAGAGAGCAAGATGTGGAGGATGTAGCGCAGCAGATAATAAGCAGGGAGAAAGATGCAGGGTACCACTGTTTGGATATGTGGACGGGATGTGTGAACATTCAGCTGCAAACCTCTTCGCATAGATTAATGTGTATCTTATAGAAAGTGAATCTGATGATAACTTCAAATTAACCTGGTAGCACCATGTGGATGGATCTGTGCTACAATCGTACCCGTCTAGTTATGTGTTGCATTAACGGTACCTTCAGAGGCAATGTGAACAGCTGGAGCTAAGCAGGTATACTGTCTGAGCGAGACGAGAAAAGCAGCAAGAAACAAAGCAGAGGGAGACGGCAGAGCAACAGTAGGAACAATCGCCATTCTTCTCCTCTGCTTAAGCCTCTTTTATATTGTGACACACAGAGGAATTATAGCGCAGAGACTAGGTCAGCCACTTATCCATCTCATCCAACACAGCAACAAGCCGCAGCTCCACAGCAATTACTGCTCGGCTGGAACCGCTGCCAGAACACGTCCACGTCTTCTGGTGCTGATGCATTCCTATAATAGTAATAATAATGATGAATGCTGTGCAGCAAAATAGGTAGAGTAGTAAGAAAAAAAAACATTACATAGCAGAGAGAATGCTTCTGCCTTGTTGGTCACAGGAGCATGAAGACATGGAAGGATGAACAAAAACTAAATTTTCCAAATGTTAAGCTAAACAACCAAATCATATTTAAAAAAAAAAAAACAGCTACATAAATAAATAGGCTTAGGTTCAACCCAACTGCTCATTTTCTGCAGCGAAGTGTCACAACCGGCCAAATTTGGATGGATTTATACATTTCACACTCGCTTGTTAATTAAACCTATCCTCATATGCCTGTGACAACACAAAGCAATGAAACATGATTAGATATTGGAACAAAAGGCAGGCTTTGGAAATGTTTCCGCGTAAAATAGCATTAGGCTGGGTCTCATTTTGCACCAGTTAGACGGCGTACATAATCAGGATTAACTTTAGCATGATGGGGGAAAAAAAAAAAGAGAGGGAGCGACACAGGGAGAGGAAGAGTGAGAAGAGTGGGGAGAGACGATACACCCCCAAAGTCACTCTTCTTGCTGGTAGAGAGGAGCACTGGTGCAGTTATAACCATGTAATGAATATGTAAGAGGCACATTTGTTTCTATATTAAATATAGTCCACAGTGTTGCCTTTGTGTTTCTAGAATTATTCATGTAAAAATAAATACCCAAATGCCATGTAATGTATGCTAAAGACTTTGTGTAATAAGCTGTCCAATTTTGTTTCTGCTGAATTAGTGATTAAATATTTAATATGGGCTTGTTTTAAATTTGATTTAGAAGGCACACACATGGATATGGAGCATTATTTCACCTCATCTACCCCCATTATAACAGTAAGTGCTGGATTTTCTTGCACAAAGACAAGCTAATAACTACCTTTACATCCAGACTTATGCATGAGAGTTAAATAAGCCTGTTACGTTATGGTGTTGCACAGTGGTTATGCTATATTGTAAATGTAAGTAGCCAAATAAGCCAAATGGAAGATTTTGATGAAATACAAGAAGTAGGTTTAGTACCAGTGTTCTGCTGCATTCTGCCTCCAAGTTGTGAAGGACAGAAGGGATTTCTTCACACTCTCACAGTTTGGTATCTGCTGTAAAGTGAGAACACACTCAAGCTGACCAGGGTTGGAATAACTTCTCCATGTGGTGAAACAGCCCTCAGCAAAGGAAAATGAGTTAACCAAAATTTTTATTTTTTATTTTTTCCCAATACACTGAGTAATATCACAGGAGCGTGAGATTATTTGGACATTTCCACGCTGTTACATATTCGCCACACAAACACTCACTCTTGTGTAGGTGTTAAGAGGTGCATCAGGGTCAGGTACGCCTTCCTCCTCAGAGTCGCTGCCTCTCGTTCATCGTTGTTTGGAGGACTGATGCAAAGGCCAAAGAAGGAGAATCAACACCATGATCACACGCTTGTCCTATGTGTTGCTAGGCAACTAATACAGCAGGCATGAAGAAACCGGGACTGCATGTTGTGACAATGATGGCCAGTTATCAGCTGCCTAGCTTGCAGTGAGTGCCGTCTACTCGCCGCATTCTTTCCATGTCTCACGCACTACAGCGGGGTTACACATTGCTGCTACATTTGCTGGATGTGTGGAGGGTGAATGGAGAGATCACACTTGTGACAGCTATGTCACCAACATCCACCAACAGTCTCCATGAAAGCAAAACAATCCAGTGAGCTACGTTCATACTTGGAGGCACCTGATCATAGTGGATGGACAACGTCTTACATTCTGCTATGTAAATTATATGAAGAGTTCATTTGCAAAAACAGATAACTCCATCTTCACAAACCTTCAGAAAACCCACGTTTCCATCATCTACCTGAGAAAATATCAAACTTAAGTTATCTCTATTTTTGTCATGTAATTTCTACTGAGTCAAATCCACTTAACCTAAGATTGATTGATATTATCTCAAACAACAAAAAATAGTTTTCTAAAAAATTTTACAAAAATGGAGTTATCTGTTTTTGCAAATGAACTCTTCGTATGTACATTGTATAAATGTTGACGTTTACCTGACAGATCTGGTGAGATTTCACTTTGTAGGGGATTTTTCTGCCAAACTTTTCTTTGCACATCCAGACATGAGCTGCAATACGTGGTTTCCAGCTCCCTCTGTAGTCGTTTCAGCAGCATAGCACTTCACAACTGCAGGCTTTAGTTGCTCAGTAAAGCCTTTAATGTGGATGCAGCAGCTTCATTCTGCTGCACCTACAATTCATCGTAATTCAACAATTAAAAGGTAATTGAATAAGCCTACTTGACTCTATATACAATCTAGTCAAAACTTTACTCTAACAACTCATACATAGATATATAATAAGGGAATGTTAAAATGAGTCAT
>NW_007578474.1:97417-98329 GCF_000690725.1 Stegastes partitus
GTATTTAAGGTGTTTTTAAAGCGTATTTAAGGTGTATTTAAGGTGTTTTTAAAGGCATATTTAAGGTGTATTTAAGGCATATTTAAGGTGTATTTCAGGCATATTTAAGGCATATTTAATGTATATTTAAGGTGTATTACGGCATATTTAAGGCACATTTAAGGTGTATTTAAGGCATATTTAAGTGGTATTTGAGGCATTTTTAAGGTGTATTTAAGGTATACTTAAGGTGTATTTAAGGTGTATTTAAGGTATATTTAAGATGTATTAAAGGTGTATTTAAGGTGTTTTTAAGGTGTATTTAAGATGTATTTAAGGTATACTTAAGGCATATTTAAGGTATATTTAAGGCATATTTAAGTGGTATCTAAGGTGTTTTTAAGGTGTATTTAAGGCATATTTAAGTGGTATTAAAGGTGTATTTAAGGTGTATTTAAGACATATTTAAGTGGTATTTAAAGCGTATTTAAGGTGTATTTAAGGCATACTTAAAGTGGATTTAAGGCATATTTAAGGTATATTTAAGGCATATTTAAGTGGTATTTAAGGTGTATTTAAGGCATACTTAAGATGTATTTAAGGCATATTTAAGGCATATTTAAGTGGTATTTAAGGTGTATTTAAGGCATATTTAAGTGGTATTAAAGGTGTATTTAAGGTGTATTTAAGGTGTTTTTAAAGGCATATTCAAGGTGTATTAAAGGCATATTTAAGGCATATTTAAGGTATGTTTAAGGTATATTTAAGGCGTATTTAAGGTGTTTTTAAGGTGTATTTAAGATGTATTTAAGGCATATTTAAGGCGTATTTAAGGTGTATTTAAGGTATATTTAAGGCATATTTAAGGCATATTTAAGTGGTATTTAAGGTGTATTTAAGGTATATTTAAGGCATATTTAAGGCATATTTAAG
>NW_007578474.1:99279-148681 GCF_000690725.1 Stegastes partitus
ACCCCTTTAAACTGGCAAAGTTTCATTGAAATCGGTGAGATGGCTTGTGCCACCCCCGCCTGGTCCTATCGTGGATGCACTCTTAAATGTTAGTTACATGACACACAAGTACATTTAACTTGAACTGAATATTTCAGCTGAAAAAAACAATCACTAAACTTATGTGATGAGAAATGTTTTCTATTAAATAACGAAAACATGCAATAAATAGAATTTAGTCCTTTTATTCTTGTATGAATATAGTACACTGAAATTTGACACCGGTAGTTGAAAATAAATTGAATTTTTTTTTTTTTTACATTTTAAAGTGCAGTATATACAAAGTGGAAAAAAAATGAGGCTTTCTATTAGCAGTGATGCATCCTGGGAGGTTTGGAGTTGAAACATTAAAGGGTAAATCCACACTGAATCACAGAAGAATAAAAAAACTGCTGCTGCTGCTGTATAGGCGACACCCCAATCAGTGACTCTACAGCGGCTTCCTTAATGCTGCAAACTGAGATACCGGATTTTCCAATTTTCAGTTAGGAAAAATCTAAGAAAACGCAGACACATGTTTGGTAAGGTCTATCACACTTAACTTCACAAACTTACATTATTCTCCAAAACAGCAGCCGACACAGTCAACTGTCAGTAAACACAGCTTCTCTACTTTAAATGAGCTTAAAGTCTACATATCTAAAACAACTGTCCAGTCCTTCTGTTGCTTTAGTTAAGTGAACTACATTTCTGTTGATTATCATTTATTGTGTGTAAAAACAAGCAAAACCTGGATAGTTTTTTCCCCACTTTGTGCATAGAATATGTGAAAATAATGTTGAGGTTCGACTCCCGACTTTTGAGGTACACTGAACGCAGCATAAACACCTGCTGTGATGTCACTGACTGAGGTGTGCCAGAAAAGTTTCACTCAGGTTGCAGTCAGATAGTCAAAAAAAAAAAGTGACATCCAAAAAAATTTCAGTGGAAAACTTTATGAAGCCAAAGAAATAGAATTCATGAGGATGCAGAAAAAGACAAGCGTGGTGCTAAGAGACTCCCACTGCCCTTACTGTAGGACACAATCATATGAGGATGGATGTTGTTGACGTGGATCTGCCGCAGATGAAGCTTTGGAATCGTGGGACGACTGTTAAGGGTGGTAAAGTGTATGATGTGATAAAGGAGATAAGAATGGAAGCAGTGCAGCAGCTTTCTTTATCATTTAGAAAATCTGACCAGCAGTGACATGGTTGTCTTTCGCTGAGTCTAACGAAGCAAAAATACTATCTGACCACAACTGCAGCACTTAAAAAAGCAGCAGAACAGCCGTTTTTCACTCCATGAGAAGATTTAATCATTTCATCAATACAAGTGGGAAGCGCTTACTTTAATCTGAACAACGGCAACTCTAAACAAATAATCGCACATTTCCAGTTAAAAACAATTTACGTCATTACTATGTTAAGTTTGGTTCCTCCTACGAGCTACCATTTTTGTGATTCAAGTCAGTTTTAACCAATCATGATCCTGGTGTTAAAAATCTCATTCAGCAACTGAGTAAACATTGGTGAGAAGTGCACGCCCTCTGACGTGGCCATGCTGTGCTTAGCTGCAGAAGATTTCACTGCTCCATGTCATTATCATTCTGCAGAGTTTTCATTGCCAGGCCCCACAGAGTCACACTGGAGATAAACTGACCTTCACTGGATCTATACGGTCTACCGGACCCTGTGAGGGTGCTGCAGTGATTGTCTGTTGGGGGCAGGTAAGGCCTTGCAACCAGGCCTCTGCCCATGTCCACTGACATATTCCCATTCTCCACGTATGGACCATACACAGCCTCCTGAGACAGGTGGGGTTTGTTCAGCTTCAAGCGGTCTGTGGCGGGTGGGGCTGCACTTCTGTCCTGGTGGTTGGATGACAAGAGGTGATGGGGAACCAGGGAGCGCAGCTCTGGAAGAGGGGTGGATGCAGAGCTGAGGTGCATACTGGAAGGTGGAGTCTCTATGTGTGGCGCTTCTTGTGGTGATGAAGGAGTAGGTGAAGAAGGTTTTTCGAAGCCTGCGTGGGGCATCAGAGTGGAGAAATGCTGCTCAGTGGTAGCAGCAGGAGGTTTACTGTGGCTGACAGGTTCGGGGAATGAGGCCACTCCTTCTGAACCATGTGTTTGCTCAGAGTTGACGGTGACCGGGCTGTTGACTGGAGGCCCTTTGCAGTGCATGTTGCTATGTCTCCTCAACATGGCAGAACGAGTAAAGCTCTTTCCGCAAGTCGTACAAACGTAGGGTTTCTCACCAGTGTGCGATCGTATGTGACGCTGCAGGTCTCCTGAGCCGATGAAACACTTTCCTACACACAAAAAACTTGAATGTAAAACACTGTGTCTACAGTCCAAACTGACTTAAAAACATATAGTTCTATGGAAAAACAAGGTTTTACAGCCTGACAGGATGAGTTCACAACAAACATTTCTATGACTGTGGTTTTGTTCACCAGATGATCTTTATAATAACAATTATTGAGCGTATAGCAGGAAAAAGTGCATTTAATAGGAGTGTAACTGTTTATACACAATGCATTACATGGGCAGCATGTTAGCAGACAGCTGCAGCTCCATCTGTGTCTACACAGGATGTACTCTGTAGGTCACCCACACTTTGACAGAGCTCACAGCCCAACACATCATGGCTGTAATTACACATGTAAAACACTAGAAATACACTTGAGGTATAAATATTCACTTCAGGTCGCTTTGATGGGAGGACAGCAGGAATACAATGGAAGTGGTGAGGCCACCTGTGTGGACAGCTGGACTGGCTTTGAAAATAGGAACGGCTGTATTCTGTCAGAAGTGCATGAGAGGAACGACTGAAAAATATGCATGGAGTTGTTTCTGTGGGCCCTAAAGCCGAAGCATTAAACCTTCATAGACTGACGTCACGCTTGAATGTGTGAACTTGTGAGGGTTTGAAATGATATTTTTAAAAAAAAGAAGAAATCTTAAACACTATTGTGACAGAACACAATGCTTGGAAACACTAGTTAATCACACTGCTTTAAATGCCAAGTTTAACAAAATGAACTAAAAGCAAATTGTTTTCCAAAAATTAAAAACACTACAATTCTCGCTACACCAGTTCAGGCACGCAAAAGCTGCATATTGTCAATAAAAATTGCTCTGAATCCAGTAACATATTTCTAATTAAAAATTCAAATCCACACTGCAATTTCAGCATTAAAAATTGCACAAAGAAATGCTGCTTTTCTCTCTTCTTCACACAGCCATCTTGGTTGGTAAAATTGGAATGTATTGTACAAAAGCGAGTGGGGACTTGGTTTTTATACGCAGCGTAAGCTTCATATGGTGGTAGTCAATTGACCTGTACAGCGTGGGTTGAGAAGTTGCAGATTCTTGCTGCAGGAAGACTGATTCAAACTCAAACTCAACTTAACACATCGTTCATGTTAAATTTGATTGACACAGTTTCAGGGCTAACTCTGCTAGTATGATATAGTTGAAGGACCGAAACTGGTGCTCTGCTAAATGTTGCATGCTCTAGAACTGTTGTTATAGAAGAGCAAGAATGTAAACCTTAACAGATTTCTAATTATTCGACTCACAGGATGCACTGCACCAAGGAAACGTCAAAAGGAACTGTACGTCACATTTGGAGTGGTTAGAGATGAATGCACAAATGATCAAAAGCTGCAGAGATTAAAGGCAGATTCTTGCTAATATAGATTTCTCATTGGTAAAAAATTCCTAAAACTTATTTCATGTCTCGAGACAGACTGCTTCTTACCGCAAGTGGCACAGCTGTGTGGTTTCTCCCCAGCATGTCGAGCTTTGTGCTTCAGAAGCTTTCTGTGAGTGTTGAAGGACTTTCCACACTGGTCACAGGTGAAGGTTTTGTCTGTTGCGTGAGTCCTCTTGTGCTCCTTGAGATTGCTCAAGTTGTTAAATCCTAAGAAACAAAGATGACACACAATGTGCAATTTTTCACTAAAGCTCGCTTAAGCAACGACGGAGCATCAGCAGAGGGTTACTTGAACAATCACACCATGTTCAACGTGATGTCTTATCCCAGACGTTCATTCCGCAAAATTTGCTAATTAAATGATCCTGAAGAAACACTCTCTCATCTTGCTTGTACTACTGTGTATGTACAGCAAAATGACAATAAACTTGATTTGATTTGATTACAAGTTCAGAGATAGAGGCAGTTTAATAAGGAAGTAATGAAGACTACTGTCACATACCTCGACCACATATATCACACAGATGTGGCTTCTCTCCTGTGTGGACCACTTTGTGACGATGGACATCTCCTGATGCTGTAAAGCTGGAAAACACACATGGACCTTTAATTAAAAGGCAACTATAAGAGTCTTAGGAGTGTACACTATACTGAAAATATATAACATATTATTGAAACTGCCATGCTAAAATAATAGAGGATATATCTAGTGTCAATCAGTTTAACAATTACTACTGTATGGCTTCAATATGCAACTACAACTACTGGGGGGGAAAATAAGTAATTCCTTAAAAAAAAAAATTAGGAATATGAATATTGATGAACATGTGATAGAGGGGAGGTTTGTTACCTTTTGCCGCATAACTCACAGATGTACGGTTTCTCTCCAGAATGTCGCCGTAAATGTGTCTGTAAATTTCCAGCCTGTAAGAAAAAATCGATGAGACATCTCAAAATAATCTGACCATCCAAGAATAAAATTAGACATAATACAAATAATAACAATACACCAGAAAATACCTGTGAGAAGTTTCTCCCGCAAATGTTGCACTGAAAAGGCTTTTCACCTGCAACAGAAAATGGAGGTTTGTGTCTAACAACATGACAACTAATCCCGTGATTTACCTTAGATGTGTGCTTTAGGCGGTTAGAAGCAGGAAATACCAGTATGTGAGCGCTTGTGCAGCTCCAGGTTGCTCGGATGTTTGAAGATCTTCCCACACACCTCACAGCAATACTGCTTGTGTCCTGTTTGCTGTGGTGGGTCTGGTGTTGGCTTCAGAGTTTGCTCCTCTTGGTTAACAGGAGGAGGACTGGGAAGTTGTGCATCTGCTGCTGTCTCAGGAACCTCCTCCCTAACTGCAGAGCTGCCCTCAACGGGAGCTTCTGGAGCATCAGTCTGGACCACAGGCTCCCCTTGATGGCTCTCTTTAGGACAGCTGAGGACGGGTTCAATGACGGACTCAGTGCACATCTCCTCCAGAGCTTTCTGCGACCGGAGGTAGTTATATTTCTTCAGGTACACAGCCTTCTTTGGGCGTACAGGCTTGTTGAGCATGGAGTCTGCTGGGTCAGAGCTGGGAGTGTTTAAATTGTCTGAGGGTGTTAAAGAGGAGACAGGGTTCTTTTCCACTGCAATCGATGAGTTAGGCTGAACTGTGTTTCCTGAGTTCACAGGGGCGTTGTTGCCTCCCTGGCTCATCCCGAGCTGACAGTGCTGCTCCTCCACCACAACCAGAGGTCCAGGGCCTTGATTTGAGGCTGCACTGTTAGTCTGAATTGCACTTTGTTTGAAGTACTGCTTACTGTAGAAGTTACGGAGCTTGTATCCATGAACCAGCTGTTTTTCTACTGGTGCCTGAGAGCTGCTGGCAATGTCACAGTTTGAGCTGGGGTTAGACACAGAAACTGACATCCTTCTGGTGTGGTCCATGTCAGTGCTGAAGCCAGGCCTCTGAGATTCAGAGGGACAGTGAAGGTCAACATCATGAGGAAGACTGCTCCCCAAGAGGCAGTCGTGGTCTGAGCCCAGCATGCCTGGGAGAGAAAACGAAGGTATTTCCACTGGTGGAGGACAAGGCTTGAGGAAAGCATTGCACATGCTCTGAACATTTGGAACCTGCAAACACTGTGCAATGTCAAGAAGAGCTTGTACATTATCTTGGTTAACATCAAGATGGGAGGTATACATGTAGTCCAATATTTGGCCAATGCCACCGACATCCTGGATGACGAGGTTGAACACGTCATTCTTCTGACTTGGGGAATTTTGGAACAAAGACCTGGAAGGATCAGAGTCAAACAGTAAGTTGCTTTGAAACAGCTCAGTATGATTACTGGTGATAGCTAAGTGATAAGAATGGAAAACTGTCACTGGTGTGTTTCTACATTAGATATTCATTCATTCACTCAAGATGTAGGCACACAAATAAGCACACTGGATAACAATAAACAGAAATTACGCAAAAAACTTGAAAATGAATTTCAGTTTTTTAAACTAATAAAGCAACTAAAACGAGTTGGACCTACAAGAAGATGAAAACAAAAATCTTCATGAGTCTAGCTTTAAATTGTTCAACATGTTATTCCAGGTTGCAGGTGCACTGCTCCCCAAAAAGTAGACTTTGAAGCTCAGTAAAGCATAATCCAATTATTTAAGTGTGCTTGGCGAGGACCCACATTAAAAGACAGCAATGAAGAAATTTAAGAGGTTAAAAAACAGTACGAGCCTTATGAATAATTAATGCCTAACCTTTGCATACAGCACACAAAGATGAGTGTTACACTTATGGCCATTACTTATCTCAAAGCAGAGAGGTAAATAGTGTCCAAGGGCTTACAAGTCGCCGCTGATGCATGCATGTGTAAAATGTCACCAAAATCCAGTACTTAGTTAAAGGTTGCCTCATTTTTTATTTTATTTTTTTTGCATTGCAATGGGGAATTATTTATTGCTGTAAAAGAAACACGTTTTTGTTGTAGTTTAGACACCAGAGTGGACACATGGCTTTTAAAAGTTCATCCCAATTCCTACACATTTGTACTTCTTTCAATGTCTAGATGGCCACATTGTAGTACACAATGTTTTGGCTCTATGCTTACTGAATGAACTGAACAAAGCAGTCCTGAAGGCATTTGACAGCTCAATGTAAAGTATCTGTGCAGTACACAATTGTGTTGTCAGAATAAATATGTACATCATAACACATACAAAGGAGACAAGGTCATTCATATAAAGAGAGAAAAAAAAACAAGTCACCTGAAATAGGAGCTGAAAGCAGCCAGGACATTTTTGTGGGCTTTGAAGCAGACACCTTTGACCACCAGCATGCAGTCACAGAGCAGCCCCTGGATCCTCTGCTCCTGGAGCTGCTGCAGGAGGTAGGAGCTGTGGCTGGACAGGGTGTCCATGGTCACTCAGCTGCTTGGCTTCTTCATTAAAAAGGAAGGGGGACACGAACCAAAAGCAATAACTGTGTAAACGGAGCTATTGTTCATCCCTCTGGTCAGCTAGCCAGCAAGGGCCGGCAACATTTTTGAAATGACACTCTTCATATGTTTAATTCAACAAGCGCGCAGATTCCGGTGTGGCTGTGCTACGAGACCACCCATGCAAAAATTGGACGAAAACTGTTACGCGAACTCCAAAGCTATGCTAACCGACCGCAGCGGGCTAAGACGCGACTCGGTGCAGCACGAAATCCCTACAGAATGACACTTTCACCAGAGAATTAGCCCTAAGTATAGTTAATTCTGTCGCGTTAGCCACAAATCCACACCTACACTCAAGGAATCCACCTTTTATTTGGATGATGGGTCACTTTTCGACGGCGATAACATTGCATCACTTCCTGGTACGGCTTGTATTTCGAGCAGCCTAAACACGAAGAAGAAAAAAATATTGGGATACTTAGGAACAACGACTGCGCAATATATTTTAAATTGTCCAACTAGTGTAATTAGCTTACGTGCTGGACGTTACTTCGCAGCTTTTGTTATAACGAGCTTTGAACAAGAAACGCTTCCATTCTACTCGGAACCTTTCACTGGTTGCATTTTCACACGGTAAACTCATAATGTAACCCCCGTCAATTGACGTAGTCACGTGTGTTTTGAAAAGTTTATTAGAATGGAACAGAACAGGAGAATACTTGCATTTAAATGCGATTTTGAAGCAAAACGAATTTAACCGAGCAGCACACGGCATCTAGACGTTTAGATAAACCACCGACCGCTAGCTTTATTTGTTGCTTTTTTCTAGCTTTGGTGAAGTTAAGCTACGCTCATTTGGCTAACTCTAGCTCGTATCAGCGCTGCGAACAGTTGGGACTCGCTTTCGCGTGAGGATTAAACTGAATTTGGTTTTTACGCTGGTTGTGAGTTTAACGTACCGGTTCGGTTAAGTTACAGTTTCCGTTAGAGCCTAAGCAAGCAGACAACGCGGTAGAAATGGTCTTCTTCACCTGCAACGCCTGTGGTGAGTCACTGAAAAAAGCCCAGGTGGATAAACACGTGAACATGTGCCGGGGCTGCCAGGTCCTGTCCTGCATCGACTGTGGAAAAGACTTCTGGTAATTACTGACCGAGTCATTACTGTGTTCTCCTTTTTTGTTTTTGCTAACCAAATCCAACGTTGGCTAGATGCAACTAGCTGCTTACATGTGTATTAATGTTATTTTGTGTTTTACACAGGGGCAATGACTACAAAAACCACAATAAATGTATCAGTGAAGATCAGAAATATGGAGGCAAAGGATACGAGGCCAAGGCCAACAAAGGAGATGTGAAACAGCAGCAATGGATTCAGGTAAAATAGAAAGAAACCATATGTTTGTATGTGTATGAGCCAAGAAAGTGCTTTTCTTTCTAACTGTATGTTTCTGTTCCTGAAGAGAATCAACGAAGCCATGAACAAACCTGGAGTCAGTGCGAAGCTGAGAGATGTGCTGAGACAAGTCAGTGCCTATGATAACGTGCCGAGAAAGAAAGCCAAGTTTCAGGTTTGTATGGATTTTACTTTAACAGTTTTGTTGATCAGACAAACTGATAATCAGTTGCATCTTTCTGGTAATAGACAAATCAGACAAATCAAGTTTTTTCCCACAATTTCTTTAGATTTCAATTAATTGACAACGAAATTAATCATTAGTTGCAACACTACCTGGTAGTAGTTTTTGGTGTGTGGCTGTAGCGAAAATGAGGATAGGTGTGCATGAACTAATCAGTTTTTATATTTGTTTATTTCCTCAGAACTGGATGAGAAACAGTCTTAAAATAGCCAACACCAGTCTACACGATGAAGTGTGGGAGATAATTGCTGCTGCTGACAATGTAAGTTACGCTGCTTAAGGTTGCTGTTGTTTGTCTGAGTGTTTCATGTGAATATTGATCTTAAAGCCCAGAACAGCCTTGTTTAGTTCCAAATGAATGAAATGTATTGCTCCTTTTTATGTTTTTCCCTATTTGTAATGAGTTGTGTCAAGGTAAGAATAAATTAGTTTACTATGTTTTCAACATCTAAAGTTACTTTTGTTGCCCACCTGTTATTGACAGGCCACCCAACAGACTCAACAATGTAAACCGTTAGAGGCAGGAGATGACCAAGCCACTAATGGAAATGAAAAACAGAATGGCCATCCAGATGTGGAGAAGAAGAAGCTGAACAAACGGGAGCGTAAAGAAGCTCGTCAGCAAAAGAATGGGAAAGCAACAAAAGGTGCAGAGACTGCAGTCACACAAGAGCCAGAGGAAGACCAGGCAGGCAAAAAGAAAAAAAAGGACAGGAAGAGAAAGGCCAGCTGTGACCACGATGAAGATGAAGAGCAGAGCGTGCACTGTACTGAAAGCAAGTTAAAAAAGCGTAAGTCACATTTCTCTGAGGGGCTACACATCCATTAATTCTAGTCACTTTAATCTGTAGAAGGTCATGGGGGGTCTGCTGACATTCAGCAAGAGGTGGGGTCCATCCTGGACAGTCCATCACAGGACTAACACAAAGAGGCAATAATGCACACTTACACTCACACCTGCAGCCAATGTAGAATCTCCTATTACCTGCATGTCTGTCAACTGTGGGAGGGAGACAGCACCTATAGAAAACCCATGCAGTTTTCTATGTTCTGTTTTCAAATCCATGTTTTCTCCCAGAGCAAACAAGATCTATTGTTTTTTTTTTTTTTTACAGTCAGTCTGTAATTATTTGTGAATGTATTGTTATTAGCAATGCTGTTACTTATGAATGCAGTTTTCAAACTTGTGTGTATGGAATGATCATTCTTCCTTTGCCGCTTCACAAAGTTTGTCAGGTCACCAAATGGAGGCTAATAGGATTTTGAGGAAAGGTTTAAATGACATCCACCTGTGTACATTTGATACTGTTTACAATTGCATTCCACTGTCCTCCTTTTGACCCATCAGTTTATTTGTTTTGGAAAGTGTTGCAATATGTATTTTAGGATTTACTAACTATGGAACTCTTTGATTGTCCTTTTTTCCAGTTGACGACACAGAGGATGCTGATATGTCAGAGGAGGCTGAGAATGAAGCTGTGTTCAAAGGTAAAATGGTTACTGACATGACATAGACTGATGTGTAACAGTAAATACATCATTGTGGTAAATGATAAAGCCACCAGAGGTCAGCGTTGTGACTTTTGTTAACAGTAAGGAAATGACAGATTTTTCTCTATAATGGAAGCTTAATTTATGTTTCTGATCAACTTACAGGTAAATTCAACTGGAAGGGAAACATCAAGGCAGTACTGAGAGATTGCCCAGACCAGGAACTGTCTGTGAAGAGACTCAGGAAGAAGGTGAGACATGAAGTGTTTTAAGTCAGTAGTTCTGTATTTGTCAAGCGGACATCTCGAACCCAGCATGTTGTTATTATAAATATTATTCCAAAACAGGACTTGTGTGTGGTTTAGCATGATGTTAGGAGCTTGTTCATCTTTTGCAGATATTGGCAGCCTACTACTCTTACACTGGTGATAGGAATACTAAAACGGAGACGGAGGTCCTTGCCCTTTTCAGCAAGAAGATCAACAGCAATCCCAAGTTCAGAGTTTTGAAAGACAGAGTTCGACTTGTAAAGTAGACTTGTTCATGTCCCCCTTTTGGCATGTAATGTTGTTCATAGGCTTTTGAAATGTAAAAGTCATCGTTGTCTGTCGTCTTTCCTTTTTTGTTTTTTACAGATGACATAATCTTAAAGATTAAACATTTTATGACTGCATTATGTGTCCTGTTCCTGCACAGTGGGCATGGCCAGCATGACTTTAACAAATTACCTTACAACATGTGAGTGTTGTTTAATGTATAAAATGACAATAGTGATAGATGGCTGCTCTGTTACACATTCCAAGCTCACGGTAAGGCTGGGAAATGGCACCTTATCTGTGGGATTGGATGTTAGAGTGGGGGAAGGGAAACAGGAGAGGTGCACCTGAGGTGAATTTGACTCTCACACGGGACGAAGCTAATGCACATTCCTCGGCACCCCGAACGGGGTTCACTTGGCCAGGGACACAGAAGCTCCATAGAAGCAAGACGCTTGGTGTCAGCCTCAGGTGAAGTTTTAATGCTGTCTGATTTTCCACGGCTAGAATGAGCAGTCTCTTTAACCTGTACAAACACACATACACGTGTGCGCGCGCACACACACACACACACACACAGGCAGGAGGAGCTACTGGAGGAAATCTGCCCAGCTTTATGAAGCTCTGCTAATCCCAGCGAGTTTAACACTGATGCTCATTCATCACGCTGCTTACCTGTAATTGTATATTGCATACTTTGGGTTTTAGTCAAGCTGTTACTCAAGTTTGCTGGTATTAAAATGATGTTTTCTAGTCCTGTGGGACTCAATAGTGCTTAATTCTTCAGTTTTAATCCAGATCCCACAGGATACTCAGACTAATCCTGTCTTTACTGTTGGAAAAACAAATCAGATCAACATTTTGTTTTTTCCATTAGATATCCCAGGATGAACTGTGTGGTCAGTAGTATGTCCTGCATTGGCATTAATAGCAGCTCTCTTATCTGAACAATGTTATTCACTTAATTTGGGTGTTAAACTGAGACTATAACAAATTATTTGTGTTTCAAAATTAACAGACTTGATAGACTGATTGTGTAACTATTCTGGCTTATTCATTATGGCGTCGCTGTCATGTGACTACTGCATTCAGCACAGTTCAGACTGTCGATTTAATTTAGTCATTCTGCAGAAAACATATATCACAACAGAGTTACATAAAATACGAAACAAGGCAAATAAACTAAATACACAAGAAAGTTCAGTAAAATGCACACAAATGTATAAAATATGACTGCTTGAGTGAAACAGCAAAAAAAATAACAAAAATATATAAAAGCATATAATATAATTGGAAACACATTAAAATTCAGTGACTAAAAGTGCAGACCAGTTTCATAAAAGCACAGGTAGTTTCGACTAGACTTGAAAATCTAGGACTAGGAAATAAAACTGATTAAATACAGTGGACACAAGATTTGGGGCAAACCTGAGTTCCAAATGGAGCTGGTTCCAGCAGCGGGCAGCATAATGACTAAATACCACTGGACCGTGTCTGGTTTGAACTCTGGGCTCCACTAACTGACCAGTCCCTGCACATCTGAGAGGTGTTCCAGGCTTCAGCAAACTAATCTCTGATTTATTTTGGTCTGAGGTAGGAAGCAAGTGTAGGGACCTAAGAAGTGGAATTATTAGTTCTCTCTTCTTCGTGTTTTTTCAGTGTTCTCGGAGCAGCATTTTGACTTCTAAATGTCTAATGGTCTTATTAGGTGGTCTAATAATAAATGCATTACAGTAGTCCACTCTGAAAGTAATAAAAGCGTGAGTACATTTAAAAAAGAAAAAAAGAAAATCTTGCTTGGCCACAGTTTCTCATGTTGTCTATGTTTTTAGGAAGCCAGAATGAGGATTTAGTTACAGCTCTGATGTAGCTGCTGAAATTTACATCCTTATCAATGATTCCACCGAGACTCTGAGAACGAAAGAACAACGCATGCTTATGGAAGCAAAACAACTACAAATGCAACCCTGTCACCTTTAAGTTTTCCCTAAGTGCTGGAACAATACATTACCCTCTTAATATATACAGCAGTATTTACATTGTAGTAACATTTCTCTCTAACAGCACTACAAACATTAAAAAAAATAAAAAGAACAAAACATTAAAAAAAATAAAAAGAACACAAAATTAAAGAACAAAACAAACAAAAAGACATAAACATTCTAACCTTAGTAAAAGTGGACTTTGTTGCAGGACTCCTACATTTGCAATAATTTTAGGTGTGCCTAACTACCTATCAAATACATGAATGTTGACAAAGGTGGGCAGTAGTCAGTGTTTTTTTGTTTTGTTTTGCTGACATACAGAATAGTGGTAGCAACCAACCATGAAGTATTCACTTTTCTTCTCTGTACAAGCCCTGTCTTTGCCTCATTGCAAGTTTTTAATTCAGGGAGTTCAGAAGCAGGACAGCAGTATCAGCAGTGTCAGATTCTTGCCAGCGCTATGTAAAGGTATACATTCAAGATGAGCTTTGGAATACAGCCAGCTACTATGCATTCTGCAAACTTTAGGAGGGACGGCAGCAAAGGTGCCCTGTTAGACTCTTTTTATGCAAATCCTGTCCTTAGTTACCCTAGAATTTTTTTAAAAATTGTTTTTATTTCCCATACCGAATGCATCATTTTGTCAAGATGGTCTTTATAGAGCACGTGCACAAAACATGCTTTCTCAGTTCTACTCTGTCAGTCCCACAAAGTTTGCTGCTGAATAGCCGCGTTTTGTATTCATACATGTCGATGAAAGAAAACCTTGTAGAACCATTTATTTGCACAGATAATGATGATTTTTCTATATTTTACTGCTTTAACTAAATGTAACTACTGACGCTAGGTATGATATATTGTTTTTGAACGTTTCACATAATGACTTTCTAATGTAAAAGCTTGTCTCTCCTCCACTCTTGTACCAGGAGGTCTGCTTGACCCTCAAGTCTTGGAGCGCATCAGAAGCCTTATCTCATCTCTTGAAGGCCCACACAAATAGATCTGTGGAGGCCTTGGAGTACCTTGTATGTGAAACAATTAGACAAAACCTTGTGTCCCTCTGCTGGGAAAGGTACAAGAGGCAAACTTCCCTGTAAGATTGAGTGCTAGTTTATACTTTTGGCTCTTGTTTTTGGAAGGAGTGAATTCAATATTTTCGCAGTAAGTAACTTTGATCAACACTTTTTTTTTTTTTTTTTGCAAATTTTCCACAACAGTAACAAAAATACATTAAAGTATGAGATTACTGAAAACATGTAATCTCTTTAATGCATAATAAGAAATAACATTTTATGAGGACATAGAGTCTTCTAGTTTGTTTTTGCATTTTACCTGATATATAAACTATTATTTCTGTCAAGAAAAAAAAGTGCTCAACCCTCCTATTATCTTTGGAGACCCCATTCAATGTTTAAAATCTCTAAATAATTCATTGACATGTTTTTTCAGTTTTACTGAAAGGGCTATTTACACATAAACTTAGGCAACAATTTTAATTGTGATATTTTCTGGAAGTTTAAATTGCCGGGGTCAAATTGAATCCAGGGATAATAGATGTCAGTAAATTTGAAGTTAGTAGGAGGATTAAATTTGTTCGTTTACTAGTCATACATTCCTTTTCTAAATCTGTGCCTTGACATTGGTTAAATTTCGTCAATACAAAAAACTACAATTGTCACTTGCAAGTGCGTCATAAAAAGGCGACTCGCTGTCAAACCGGAAGCGCCTTCTAATCAGCTTTTAGAGCTGATGTGAGTTAAAGGTAGCATCAACACAATGTTGAACGACAGTGAGCTGACAAATTTGCGGAATCGATTTAAGAAAGATGCGGAGTTTCTTATGCAAACAACGACGTCGGGTGACGAAGATGAAAAGAGTAAGCCTCAGAAAGATTATGTTGGCTAACGTTATTAGCTTATTTTAACTAGTTCTCTCACAGAACCGTGAACAGTGACCGGCACCGTTGTCGTTAAACACAGTTACCGTCACACAGCTCTGGTATGCTTCAGGTAAAATGGTGTCAAACGAGTACAAATTGTACTTATTTGACACTAGTACTGCTGCTAACCAGAGCAAATACTGTTGCTAGCGTTTGTCCACATGCTCGTTAGTCTTCAAACAACATGGCTTTTTCTATTCACAAAGCTGTAGCTAATTCAATGCTAGCGCTTTGAAACTACAGCAGAATCTTTGGAAATTGTGCCCATCATTTTTATTCTGATGCTGTCTTGTAGGCAGCTTGCACAGTGGACAATTGTCCAACTTTGAGGCCCTCACTGGCAGAAATCCAGCAATTCTTGATTGTTTTGACTGTGAACAACCGCTGTGTCAGCTCAGCAACATAATACAGGGAAACCCTATTCCTACACTGTTCCCAAGCCAAGGGTCATGTCATTGCCAGTGTAAACTGATAATTGTAATAAAACCAAACAGTTGTTCAGGTTTTTATTAATGGCATGTACACAATAATGCACACCATCAGTGATCATTGTGGCATGATGATTTCCTACAGTGCTGTATATGTTTTATAGAAGATGGACCAGCATGACATATGTTTGATTAAAGATGTAAGCCAGCTGCTTGTCAAGGGCGTCGAGTTCATTGTGAACTCTGCGCAGAGTAACCCAGCATGCCGGACAAATTCAGCAGCCAGCAACAGGCTCTGATACGTTTAATCAACCAGTAAATTATAGAGATTAATAGCTCTCTGAGAAGCAAGATTATCTCAAAGAAACCTATCAGTTTCACCTCAAAAGCTGCTTAAATCTGAAAGGCGGGGATTTAGCACATTCTGTTAAGGCAAGACAAATCTCATATTTGGTTGTAAATTCTATACCATACTGTAACCCTTTCAGTGCCTCTTAGCCAGTATAGTTTTGAGTCATGCCATATGGTAGCGTTGCATCTAATTAATGGTTAAACACATGGAGTTACAGTTTGTAAGCACCTGAATGATCGTATAATAATAATTAAGAATGCTCTCAAAGTAGGCACATAAATGAAGACACTTATTCAAAAAACTGTCTTCCTTTTTTAATTTACCTTTTAGGTCAGGAGGAAAAAGATGCCAAACCAGCTTCTCGCTTTGACAGACACACCGTTTTCTGGATTGTGGCATCTGTAGCTGTGACCTACTACTCGGACTTCTTCCACAACATCTTGGAAAATGATGATATCAAAGGGTAAATGAGCTACAATGTATGTTTTGTGTGGTAAACTTGGTAAAGCAGCTGTAAAGGTGTCAGTTCGGTATTCCATCATAAATGAACTACAGCGGCGTTTCAAAGTTTGCGAAGCCTTTAGAATTATTGATAAAAATGACATACACTGTCTGTGGGTGGCAAAAGTATGAAAACCTTTGCTTTCAGTATCATCTGCTAACCCCCTCTGTGGCACAGTAACTGCAACTACACGTTTCTGCTAACTTTGAACAGTCCTGCACATCTGCTTGTAGGAATTTTTATGTACGCAACAGCTTCAGCTCTGTGATGTCGGTGGGTTTCCTCACATGAACCGCTCCGTTCAGGTTCTTCCACAACATTTCAGTTAGATTAAGGTCATCACTCTGACTTGGCCTTTCGAAAACCTTAACTTTATTCTTCTTTAAACATTATTTGATTGAACAACTTGGATGACAACTGGGATGTTGTTTTGCTGCATGACTCACTTTCAAAGCACTCCTGGTGGGTGCCGAAAGTGGGTCATGCCTAGCCGCCCCCTCCAAAGCAGTCAACCTAGGGGAAGCGCTGTTTTGGAAAAGCCTTTGTTGTCATGAAAGGTGCCTGATCGTGGTTTAAAAAAAAAAAAAAAAAAAAAGCCTTTGTTGTCATGAAAGGTGCCTGATCGTGGTTTAAAAAAAAAAAAAAAAAAACGAGAGACAGAGAGAAAAGTATTTTTTTGTTTTCTTCTTTAGTGGTATTACTTGTATGATACTGATGAAGCCACTGGTATCTGATGCCGGTTATACTAGTTATGATCTCTTCTTGTGTATTTCCAACTCAGTTTCCTGTCTGTTTTCAATTCAATTCAAGTTCCTTCGATATACTGCCTTTGTTTGTAAATAATCCGCATTTTAATCTCTGTTTTTCCAGTTGGTGGTTCAATGTCGGTCTGATACTTCTTGCGATCAGCTTGTCTCTGGTCATGTTTTGCATTGTGTACCTGGACTGGTACAAAGGCATCCAGCACTATGACCAAGAGTACCCTGCTGTACCTCCCATCACTACTGCAGCCTTTATTGCAGCGTCATGCAGGTAAAACTTGAAAAGAATTTCTCTAATTTGCTGGCATCCCTATGGAATTGTAGTAACGGATACACTTTAGTGTGTTATTTCACTGCAGAAAGTACAGCAAGAGATTTATGTTCTAGGTAAAAAAAAAAAAAGATAAAAATAAATATGTCGCGTCTGTATATGTGCTTATTTGAACAATTATGTATTGTATATATTAACTCACTGGCTGTCCAATAATTAAAAAACCTGTATGTAATGCTCTGAACGAGGGCTGAACAATTTGAATTAAATTCACACATATCTATATTGTTTCAAATCATGCTTTTGATGTGAAATTGATTTTGCGATTAGCTCCACTCAGCACACATATTAGTTCTTTAAATAACACATTTAGGTGATTGTTTTAAAAATCAACATTTTTTGTGTGTTGCCATAAAAAATAGATGAACAACAGCACATGAAACTTTGTACCGGGGTGCAGTGTCTGAATTCTTGACAAATGTAATGTAGGACTTTAAGACAGATGATCAACGACATAAACATAACTTCACTGAGCTTTAAAGTAGGCTTTGACCGATTGATTTTTCTGATGATCACAATTGGCAATGAACTGATCTAGTTGGCAATTAAATTAAAACTCCGTTGCTTTGACCCTCACGCAGCTGTTTCCTCTGAATGGGTACAGCTTGTAGTCTGGCTGAGAGGATGACGTTCCCAAAGTAATGTGGATGTTGTTTGAGATTATTGTGATTAGCATTGCTGTCTTCTCATCTGTTTCCAAGATGGCAGAGTTTCAGTTAAAATGACGGCAAAACACAGTAAACTGGAATGAAGGTACACAAAAAAGTACTTCTACTAATACTGCCACGAATAGTGTGCAGTGTGTATAACATTTAGTGGTTTTATATGTTAAACCAGGGAAGCTTTTTAGCTTTAAAATCATATATTATTTATACTTTGGCAAATCCATCCATGTTCTGTGTATCAGTGAAGGTCAGGATGAACTCATCAGGTAAGAGTAATCTCTAAATGTTTCTGTATCTTAATGCAATGTGCGGTGGGACCTCTCCATGCAGCGGTTCATTGTATCACTACAGTGTGGGGTTGATGAAGGGTTGAGTCAGAAAGTAATCGTGACTGCTAAGTGCTTAAGTCATTAGGTAAAGGGATTTGAAATTGCCTGGTTTAGTTTGTGCATTACTCCAGAGCAACGCTGTTTATTTGATCTTATTATATTATTATTAAGTCTTAATGGGTACTTTAATTAACTCTTAACTTTCTCTGTCCTGCTGAATGGTGCCACTGATCGGGAGGGTGGCCAATGCAAAAATGTAAAAAAATATATAACTTTAAAACTATAAACTTAAAAAGAGATACTGCACAAGAAAGAGTGCCAAATTTTACATTTTTAAATGTGCGTGTAAGCTTTTCTGTGTATGTTTGCACTGATTTAATGCGCTTGTTTTTTTAGTAGGACTTGATTAAATTAAAAATTAACCATGAACAAACTCCCTCTCATTTTATAGCCTCTCACGTTCGTCCTTTCGAGCCACTGTGACGGCTTCATAGAGTAGGAAGCCCCCTCTGATGAATGAACTACGCTTGAATGTTTCTTATTTCTCCCGCAGCTTGAACATTGCCTTGTGGCCAGTGTGGTCCTTCTTCACTCCACTGATCCTCTTCACACAGTTCATGGGCGTGGTCATGTTAACGGTCATGTGTGGATGAATGCGACAGGTGGGGATCACGCCGTTTTACAAAACATCTTTTGATTGAATTAACAACATAATGATTGACTTGAAACTGTTGAAGATACACAGAACGGTGCAAAAGTGTTAAAGCGCTTCCAAAAGTTCTATGCAGTTTTAATTGTGAAGTGAAACATTGCTCAATATTGGTTAAATATTTAATCTCAGTGCTTCATACCTGTGGGTAATCTCAATTTAGCTTTCTGGGCTTCTGTTTTGCAGCCTCAAATTCATCTCCAATGTTTGGTAGTTTTCTCCATTGCTTACACACATTTCTTATGCAGTGCTCAAGTTGCCAGCTGCATTCAAAACTTCATCTCACTGGACACTCCACCACCAAAATTGAAAATACCTATCATTTCAAACACACATGGGCATACAATAATGGCATACTGCCATCACATCTCCTTTGCAACACATACATTAAACACAGGACTCAAAATTCAGACATATTTTGAATGAGCAACGCTTGTCTTTAGAAAGACGGCATTTGTTTGTAGTATGTACGCTCTAAAGGTAGTTATGCTGCAAAACTAAAATTAGAATTAAAAAAAATATGTTATGTTAAGTGACAGCAACATTGTTCTGATGGCTGATTATGTTCCTGTCCGCTCACCTCCTTGTGCTCTGTGTTTAGGCAGACATGCTCTGACACACTCACCAGCTTCCCTTAAACTAAGACCATTTTTACCACCTAGTATTCAACATTAACCTAAATTCCATTCAAAACTATCGGCCTCTTTGCCCGTATTCTCTCCATCCTCCCTGTAGGTCTCTCACACTTTTAACAGGCTTCCATCTTCCGCTTGTTTTTCTTACTCTGACAATATTAGACCTGTTTGTTGAGGGAGCGCAGCCGGAGTCGAGTGCTGTTGGTGAGTTTGGTTGATGCAGGTCTGCAGTGAATTGATGATATGTGATTCTGAACCTAAACTTTAGTGTTTTACCAAAGAAAGAATGTAAATAACTCATTTCGTTCGAGGCTCATCTGCTCACCCAATTTCACTCTTGCCACCACATCATCTCCGTCGTAAAGAGCCTCCACCGGCTCTATCGCTCACCACAGACACTAAGTAAAGCTCTCGTCCTCATTGAACTGTTCCACTGTCGTCCTCTAAAACCATTCTGTCTCTCTCCACCATTTAGGACCAAGAACCAGCAACAGAAATGACGAGGCTTAATTCCCCTTTCCCTCTGAAACTGTCTCCACACACATCCATGACTTCCAACAATTTTTTGTTCAAGAACTTCATTAAAGCGCCCCTTTTTTTTCCTCCCCTTTTTTAAGAAAAACAATAATTTTCTATGCAACATCCTTGTTTTAACGTTAAAAACCTTTTTAACTTATAAACTATCTTTGAAAAGTTCAAACTATCCTTGCCTTTTTCTCTTTTTGTTATTTTCTGCAAAGTGTGTCTACTGAGATGTTCTGCTATTTATAACTGTGCAAAGGAACCGACAAAGTTTTGTAATAGGTTTTATTTTTCTTTAACAGTTGGTGGTGAAGAATGTAAAAACGTCTGCTTATACAGTGTATTTTTTTTTCTTCAATAAAGTTTTATAACTAATTTGAATGAATGCATAAACTCATTGCTTAGCATCGCACAACAGTGGCCAAGCTATTATTTTATCAGTGCAGGATACAAAGTCGGGCCTGAGACTAACTAAAATCCTCCAAACACCAGAGTCAAGGCTCGACTTCATTAAAAGCTCTTGTGACCGAGAGACAGGCTTTAAACTTGATGAGCCTGTTATTACTATCAATTCATGTAAACAAAGTAGGGACTCAGATTTAGACAGTCGGAAAATATTATGCAGAATAATATTGCTGAGATAAATTGCATCTTTGTGAATCTTAAAATGCTCTTCTTCCTTTTTTTTTTTTTTTTAAACAACCTTTGAGAAATGTTTATGCACTTATGTTAATTTTTGATTTAGTCACCAAGTGCACATAGAAAACATAAAGTTGTACATTTTAAAAGCTCATCTCACTTGCATTGTTGCTTTCAGATTGACCTCAGTGTGGCTGTTGTTCCAGTGTCTTGACAATAATTGTTCACTGTAGTTATTAATCAATTTCCTTTATTGAACCAGATTTAAAAAAAAAACAAAAAACTCATTGAGATTTAAAACCTCTTTTTCAAGAGTGACCTGGCCAAGACACAAAATGGATAACAGCAAACACACCAATAGAATAGTCACAATTCCACACACTACAGAAAAACAAGAGTGGGATTACATGACTACACACTGCAGTCACAAGATCCAATTGAGCTTATTTGTCTGTCTTTTATAATTATCTTGAATTTCTCCAGAGATACAAGATGTGTCAATTTCAAGTCCTTCTGCACTTCATTCCAGGTAGACTGGGCAGAAAATTTAAATCTAAGTTATAGTTAATACCAGTTTTGGAAGAAATACGCTACTGAGATTTTGACATGTTGAGGCAAAAATGACACAATATAAACAGACTCCATTGCTGAAAGTCCTGCGTTTAAAATTCAAAGTACAAGAAAATGTCTGTGAAGAAAACACAGTGTCAGAACTAACCAGAAAGGATTTTCCCCCCTGATGTGTTCTGTTCTTACTCAACTTTCCTAGAATTGTAGTTTTTGACCTATAATATAATATAATTTAGTAACTAACGATTGTCAGTTGTAAGCGGTGGAGTTAAAAGAAGCAGCAGCTATAATCTAAAATCTCAGCACATCAGCCTTCAGCTGATCCTTTAAACCCATTTTCCGAAGATATGAATGATGATTGTGATATGATGTAATTGATTTGCCTTTGAACTGCACTCAAATTCAGTTTACTGTGTTGTTTTGTTGATGTCCCTGAAGTGCAAACAACAAAGGGCTTAATTGAGCAGTTCCAAATCCAATCAAATGTTCCACTTAATCTGCCGCCCAATAAATGGCCCTGATAATGAACACATCCAACTGTTTCTTTAAATGGTGCTGATCAAGAAGTCGATACTGAGCGCTTGAAGTGGAGCGTAACTTGATCAGTGTTCCAATCCTCATGATGCTGCTGTGGAGAGTTCCTCCTGATAGGCTAATGGGCGTCTCATCTTAACTAATTACATTCAGAGGATTTCCAAAGCCCGAAGGTGGCCATTAATCTTCCGTAGTTTACAGCTGATCAACTTCAAAACACATTTTACGCACGCATCAGTCCGTAGCAGCGTTTCGTCCGTATGCGTCAGGCGCAGTTTGCTGATGTGAAAAATAGACAAATTGAAGTGCGCATGTATTAAAATGACAGAGAACTACTGCAGGCTGAAAAAAAAAAACACTCATTTTCACTAAGACTTTTTCAGACGTTGCTAAGCAAGTAAAAAGAATAGAAAAAGGCTGCTGGTTGTAGATCTGTGCGTAACCGTTTAAAATGAGCAAAAGTAACATTTTTGGATGTCAGTACATAAAGGAAGCTGCAGTTGAAGGATAAAACGAGTTGTGTTTTTGCATAATTGAAGGGCCACTTGTCTTCAACTTGCCCCAATGAATGTTTTATAAAGCATAATAACTTGTGAGAAGTCTCCTAAAGCAGAATATTGTGTAGCCACTATGCTGCTTGTATCTATTTCACTAGTTGTGTTTTACTTTTTCAAATAGGTAGTAATAAAGAAAAATGTCATATTTGGTTTTGAAAGATTTTAAACGCTCCTAAATATAATGCGTCCTTTTCCAACCTCACACCTCAGCAATCAATCACCTCTCAATCTGTGTGAAGAGCCCGCCTATTGTTATGCTGATCGCCCCCCCCCCCAACACAGGAGATGCTCATATCTATAAGAAGTCTCTGCCCAGATGATCGACATAGTTTCTTTCTTGACATCCACTCACAAAAAGCCATTGTGAATGAAATCCGATTCTTCCCCCTTTTTTTCCCCAACTTGAAAGCGAAGGTTTTAACCGCTACATCTTAACCACAATGGTGAACATGAGGATTTGAGTTGGTGGCGCTTGGATCTGAAGCTCTGTCACGACAGGTCAGTTGCCAAAAGCGTGCAAAAAATCGCAGATTTGTGAAATGTCATCTTCTCTTTCATCTCATCCAAGCATGTACGCTTAACACCCGATAGCCACCCTGAAAGGATTTCAGCAGACTTGGAAAGACTGCCTGGCAGCTGCACCGAAGACTGGGATTTGGGTGAAGCTCGGGTTTTTTTTCTCCCCGTTATTGTGGATAACTCTTCGCTTAGAGTTTTTGCTTCTTTAGGCAGTGAATGGTTGGCAAAGTAAGCTCAGCTATTTCTTTGAAACATATGGGAGTTTCAAGAGGACGGAGATCTGGGATCACCAAGGACTGAAACGCAATCTCCCATTTTCAGTGACTCAGCGAGCCTGCTACACGACCACATATTTCAGTTTCAGGGTTACAAGATGACAATGGCATCTATCAAGCCCATCCTCAGCAAGGCTGGACATTGAAACTATGCGTGACCACTGAGCCGGACCTTGAAGATTGAATGCATGTTTGGCACGGTACCTATCCGTCTGAATCCCCACCTTGTAGCAACAGGTTACGCACCTGGCCTCCCTCAAATGCACTTATAGCGCACGGCTTTGACTTTGCTCTCCTCTCAGCACCGCGGTTTTTACACATGACTCCCACCATGGTGGAGCACAGCAGCCTGGATATTATGTGTCTGAACAAGTATTGCCACAGTTCCTCGTCGTCGTCCAGCTCCGAGCACGACAAGAAGATTTTCACCAAACTAAAACTCAATCTGTCAGGGGACTATCCGAGGAAGAACGCAGAGATCCTCAGCGGTCAGTACGGGACAAACTTGTTACTGATCGGGGCGGCGCTGATGCTGGCCATTGCGCACCATGACCCCTCTGTCAAGGAAGAGCACCTGCTGTCCTTTGCCACCTGCCTCATGATCCTCCAGCTGATCTGGATGATGTGGTACATCCTGGTGCGGGACAGGCAGAAGAACACGAGGACTGAGAAAGACGTCCACGCCACCACATGCTGGATAAGAGGTGAGATTGTGAAATTACAAATGCGTAAAATGCGCGTGTCGTTCTTTTTTCGTGTATTTGGAAATTACAGCACTTTAAGCTGTTCAAAGCCAAAATCTTTACTACATGGCTGTGGTTGAAAACTCAAAGAGAACGTGATGATTCATCTGTTTTGCCAAAGCAAATTTTGATTTAATTTCTTTCATTGGTGCAGTTAATAACTTACTCTCTGTTTCTTTTTTCCCCCTCGGTAGGTGGTTTGACTCTCCTTGCACTCCTTTCACTGATTATGGACGCTTTCCGAATCGGGTATTATGTTGGCTATCAGTCTTGTGTGTCGGCTGTGCTCGGGGTATATCCTGTCATCCATGCAACTCACACCATAGCACAGGTAAGTTTACAACCCCAGTTTAATTTCAATAAAGTGATAATCTTTCAGCAGCGTTAGAAACCGTGTCTTTTTTCCCCCCTGTGCACCACTTAAGGTCTTTGAATAATGTGCTCTTTGTTGTTAAGGCAAGTACAGAGTTGCTGCAACAATATAATCCCATCATTGTCCATGTTATTTGAGTGTAGCTAGTAAAGGGACTTAAACAGCTAAGTGTAATCAAATATGTAATAATTATATAGACTAAGCATATCATGAAGAATATGTTTTGTCAAGCTTTTGTAACTCTTGTTCTTGGGTTGTTTAGGTGCATTTTCTCTGGTTTCACATCAAGGACGTCATCAAGAGCTTTGAAACTTTTGAGAGGTATGTCATATAATGTTGCAGGCTATTGTGTTGTCATGTCATTCTGTACATCTGTATATTATAAATCAAATAAATAGGATTTTACATCAGAGCCATGAAACGTCTCACCAGAATGTGTAAAAGATGAAATCTTGCACATCAAAACAGCTACAACCTGCCTCTTCCACCTTCTGTCACACGAGCGGTTATGAGACTCGTTTTCACCTGTTTGTCTCCTCAGATTTGGTGTCATCCACGCGGTCTTTACCAACCTCCTGCTGTGGTGCAACGGTGTGATGTCAGAGGCTGAGCACTTCTTGAACAACCATAAGAGAAGACTCTCTGCTCTGGGCTATGAAAACCTCACTATAGGTAAGGGCCAAGGGGTCGATTGCTGGCTTGTACCTAGAAGAAAAGTACAATAGTCCACTTGAGAGCTCACTTCAATGGATGAAAGAAAAAGGAAAAAGAGGAGGGTTTGCGAGGGGAAGGGAGGTTAGCTCGGCCGCTCAGCGGGTCTTGTTTGTGTCGAACGTCTCTCTATTAGGTTTCAGGAGACACACAGTGTTGCTGGTGCTGAGGCCTCCCCCCCTCCTCCCCTTCCCGGCCCTTTCCCCACACTTCAGCCACCACCACCCTCCTTGGCAACCCCCCGCTTGACCTCAGACGGCTTTGTCCCCAGGCTGCTTAGTCCCAAGGGTGCTGCAATTACAGTAACTGATACATCTAAGCCTAGGGTTGGGGGGTTCGACCGCTCCTCCTCATATCCGGCTGACTGTGAGGCTGGCTGCACCCTGACTGTTGTTCGCTTTTTAATTAAAGGGTGCAGGACCATAGTGGAGGCCTTTCGGGGGTGAGGGGTAGGAGGAGGGGGGGGGGGGGCACACGGCGGGGGTTTCGTTGAGATGATCTCTCTGGAGGGCAGCAGCATAACCATGGTGTGCTGTGGTGGACTTTAGAAGGAGGGAGTTAGTATAAGAAGCGCATTCAAAGTGTAAGACGGATCTCTGTTCGGCTAATGGATGAAATAAAAAAATTAATAGAATATGACTAATGAATGTTGATCACCGGGCGGAAATCTAGAACGTTATATTGGAGTTTTGTACTCTATTAAATAAATACTACCTTCATTTATTTATTTTTTAAAAAAAGAAGAAAAAAACATTTTATGGGTAGCTTTCATCAAAATCATTCAGAGGCTTCCTGAAATAAAAAAAAATATGTGCATCACAAATCAAAAAATATTTAAAATGAAGTCAAACAGTGAAGTAGCTAAGAGATATTACCCAAAAATCAGAGGTGGAATCTTTCACTTTGGATTTGGTCTGGTTCTCAACCGGAGGGTCAGGGCCTCCTGAAATGACCACAAGATAAATGTTGAGGTCTGACAAGATGAACAATGAACAAGATAAAAAATCTGAAAAATAGCAACACATTTCTCCTAAACAAGATTAGATTTTGTTTATCTGTGTGATTCTTTTTCTTGTGAATTACTGGGTAGCTGTCATGTCAGCATGTCACAATTAGTAGATGTATACTTTAAAAAGGGGTTATGTGTATACATGGCTTCAACACAAGCCCAAATGTTGGGACTTTCTACCTTAGTGCGTAGATATGTGGGTGTCTGATGTTCATTGCATTAAAGCAGATACCCAGATGTGATGTATAACTGTATAAATTAGATTCCATTGTAGGAAAAGGATGTCAAACACACAACAAATCTGATTTGCATTTCTAAAATGTTCCTCTGAAGCATTGCTGAAACAATTAAAACAATCATTTGATGAGATTAGTAAAATATGAGTACGTAGAATTTTGCCTAATTTTAATAAAAAACATCTATATATTGTAGTTAAAAATCTGATCAGATGAACAAACACAGCTTTTTTCCCCATTCAGTCAGTCTGGTCAGCACTGTCTCTCTGCAAAGTCTTCGACCTGTGCACTTAGTAGGGACATGCTGGATGTTGAGCCTTTTCTTTTTTTTAAACTTATGTAAAAGTCTATTAAATAGTTACAGTTTATTTTATTCTATTTTATTCTGATGTTGAATCTAATATTTATCTCACTCTTCCTGCTACTAATCTGCCCTGACAGATGGGTTGATTTTGTTGTCTTAAAAACAGACAGTGTTAATATACAGCTCTAGAACAGTTTTCTTGTTTCATTTGTCATGTATCTTCTATTTTTTTCACTTGTTTTCCAGAGCACTCAGAGCCAGACTGTAACTGCACCACCAGCACATGCTCCATGTTCTCCAGCAGCCTCTACTATCTCTACCCCTTCAACATCGAGTACCACATCTTTGTCTCTGCCTTGCTTTTCGTAATGTGGAAGAACATTGGGCGCACCATTGACCTCTCTTCAAACCGGAAAAGGCTGGTTACCAAAACCCAGGGCTTGACCTTAGGCCCCATTCTGGGTCTACTTGCACTTGCCAGCACCATCGGGATACTGGTGGTCTACATTACCCATGTAGAGGGGTCCCTCCGAATGCGTCAGTCAGCCATTTCCATGTTCTACATCTACGGCATCGTCATGCTGGTGGTCATGTGCTTTGCCGGCGCTTCAGGTCTACTCATATACCGAGCGAACCACATGCCTCTGGACACCTCCAAGAATCCGTCAAGACAACTGGACACAGAGCTGCTGTTTGGATCCTCAATAGGCTCCTGGTTCATGTCTTGGTGCAGCGTAGTGGCTGTGTTAAGCACCACCAGCAGCCCTCCGTACCGCTGGACCAACCTAATCTACTCTCTGCTTATTGTTTTGGAGAAGTACGTCCAGAACCTCTTCATCATAGAGTCCCTGTATCGCCAGCAAGAGACCGGAGAGAGGGAGGACCCAGAGTTACCCGCTGCTCCAGAAATCTTCTCAGTCACCTCTTCTCTGGCTCCGCCATACAACGGCATCATCAACCGAGCTTACGAGACTCCGGACAGGACCTGTGTCACCATGGAAAACGAGCAGGAGGAGAGCGGACAGGTGTACCGGTGTCCACGGAAACATTCTGAGGTGCCGCTGCCGGTGGGAACCAAAGTAGTGGAGCCGCCAAATATAAAGAGGCAGATCCTAAAGAACATCGCTGTTTTACTGATAATGTGCAACATTTCGGTGAGCATTTGCTTTTGGTAAACAAACAGTTACAGATGATTCAAAGTGATATTAAACTTGAATGCAATGGGAAATACTCAAATAATAGAATCCCAATCTGAATGACCCTTTCAAAGTAAGAGCTCATATTCTTGCACATTTTTTCATCCAAACCTACATTTTTTGTCACAAGCAGGAATTGCAGATATATATTTTTTTACAGTCATGTAATATGTTTTTGTGTATTAACAAGTGGTAAAATAACTGTAAAAAAAAGTTATGAACCCATAGAGAATTTTCATGCAAGTCAGCAGTTCCCCTCAGTGCTACGGCTCTTCCTTTTTTTTTCTTTTTTTTTTTGACCCACATTTTTACTGTTTTGGTTTGAACTTATCAGTAGTTTCCAGAAACCGCTGGCAGCTGTTTCCAGTAACAGAACTCTACAATTCCATTCAAGACTCAGTGCCCAGTATCGAACGAAACACAGGCCAAGTTAGTAACTAGCTCGGGAACAATGTGGAGTATTTAGTCACAATAGAACCAGATCTTTTCCTCAGGAAGTGATGGAAACCAAAACAGAGCTAAAAGGAAAGTTAATATTAGACTTGCAATGCAATTCCATGAACGCTAATGTCTACTGAACTTCAAAAGGTGATTCAATGTCAATGTTGTGCTTGTAGTCTGTTGTGCTGCCCCCGTGTGGCCAAAAATCAATGAGTTGAGGTTTAATTAATTAAATTTCTTCTTTCCCCCCTCTTCTTTCAGCTGTGGATCCTTCCTGCTTTTGGCTGCAGGCCACAGTACGACAACGGTCTGGAACAGGAGACGTTTGGCTTCAGCATATGGACCACAGTTCTCAATTTCGCCATTCCTTTGAACCTTTTCTACCGCATGCACTCAGTCGCCTCCCTCTTCGAGGTGTTCCGCCGAGTCTAACAGAAAAGCAGATGATTGACAATGCCAGATAACATGCACAGGAACACTTGTCACCACCAGCTTCCGAGAGTGTCTCACAGCGCAGGTCAACCGTTCAGGAGGCAGTCTGGGTCACACTCCAACAGACTTGAAAGCAAGCCGTGGAGACAAACAAAACGTAGGTCCCTCGGTGCAGGGATTACAGAGGAAGACGAACCTATTAGCCTGCGTTCCTTGAAGAATTGCCTTGTTTAACGTGAGGCTTATTAAAGATGGTGATGAAAAGAATCTGCCGTTTCCTGAATTTAGAAAGGGTCCTTTGTGCTTTTTTGTAATCACATTTCAGTAGGTTTTTTTTTTTTTTTTTCCAAGTGGGGGATCATGTACAATATAGACCTATATGCTTTATCTGAGATGCACATTTTGTACTGTTTTATATTAATGAAAATATGAAAATATATAATAGACTACTGACTTGATTATCATATCTGAAAATACTACAGTGAAGCCACTGAAACACCTGTTAGTCTCAATATCTAATACGTTAATAGTACTGTATTTAACAGAGCCGCAAGTGCATCGGTGTAACACTTGACCTGTATTTGATCTGTAATTGAAATGTGCATATGGATGAGGTTCTCATTTACGTCTCTTAGTGGTTCAACTAGTTTAGCGGAACAGTATGCGGCACCTGAGCTACGAGACTAGTGAAAATCTAACCACTGTATGTTAAATCATTTTTATGAGTTGGACTTTAGTTCTCAGAAGTAGCGCCTGACTCTCAGTCATTCAAGGTTCATCAGTGTCCTTTTGCATGCAAAGTCTCTGTTCTGTTGAACCCATGCAAAGTTCTGTTTATGTTGAGAAGCACAAGATGAGATGAGAAGTGTTTCCCTTCTTGACCCCGATGACATTAAATTCTTGTATGTTAACGTACTCATGTAACAGGACAGTTACACCCAGATTGTTACGCCCATATAAAATATGTTGGTAAAAAAAACAACACACACATTGCTGCGATGACAACTGAAACAGAGACTGATGTTTACAACTGAAGAACCAGCAATAAAAAACACTGCAGTCTGTGGCAACACTTGTTTCTTTATTATATAAAGCACAGATAGATAGTCGTACTGTATGAGTTTATATCAAATCAATGTGTAACTTCAGTCAGACATCCTGCAGGTTCTCAACCTGGTGCTATCCTCTGTATGTGTTCTCAATATGTGCCAAGTGTGTGGTAACATCTTTGTTTTTTTTTGTTTTTTTTGCAGATTGCAATTTTACTACCATCTTTGTAAATATTGATCAAAATCATTCAGACACTGTGATATGATTTTGTGAAATTCCAATGAAATGGTGCTGAAAAGAAATGATGTGTACAATAGTGATGAATGTGTATCATATCATTCTGCCTATTGAAATAAAGAATAGTTTTGGTTTTTTGTTTGTTTGTTTGTTTTCATGTACAAGAGGTGTCACCTCTCCATCTGCTCCTGTGTTACCTGCTGGGGTCTCCAGGCTCCAGGCTGTCAGTGTACTAGAGCTTTGCACCACCGGATGGCGCCACCTATTTATAATTTTAAGGCTTTGTTTAAATCAAAAGCTCCTGCATTGATGCGCTTCAACTAAATGATTGTATCATAGTTTCTTCTTAAATACCTGTTTCCTTAAAAAAATAAAATAAAAAGAGAGAAAATTGGGATGTTGTTAAGTTTTAAGTAATACAAAACAATAACAACAAAAACAACAATAACAACGTATTTTGCTCATTGTCTGTTCATATAGGCATCATCTATTATCTAATAATTCACCAACTGTGTTGACATCTGTATGCAAAGAAGAAAATGTTGAACCGGACACAGGTTGCCTCCTGACCTGACATCCACAGATTATGGGTTAGGCTACTCCAGAGAATTTGGCGCCGGGCGTCTGGAGATTATTTTAACGTAGTGTCAGAACGATTTGACAGGCACGCAGACACATCTAAAAATATCCGTGACGTTTCAAAGCCGGTAACGGCGCTGCTGCTGCTGCTGCACACGACGACGCAGAGCGCACGGAGCTCCTGGCTGAATGTGCCCGCTGAGAGTGTGAATGTGACTCACCTGTTCACACAACTCTGAAAAGTGGGTGAGCTCTGACTTTCAGTCGGTGGTCGTTAACGGACAAACAGTCACCTGTGCTCGATGGTGACCAGCGCCCCCCCCCCCCTGTCATAACAGCATCGAGGAGAAGGATTTATAAAGTAATCTGTAGTTTAAAATTTCAGCCTGGAGATGCGTTAGGAGAGTTTTGGTTTTGTAGATTTTGGTGCTAGTAATAAAAGTATGAATCAAAGCTGGGTTCATTCATGCTTCACAGATAGGTAGGTAGATAGGTAGAATGCCCCTGGCTGTTTGCCTTTTCAGCACCATGGACAGCTCTATAGGATCTACTACTGTAGGCTGCATGTGAGCCTCAGTTCTGTTTACCTCCGCTGCCCTGGGTGTGTCTACCCATATGTAAAAAAGGTTTTTAATGCACGCTGTGGTTGTTTGATACAGTTAAAAACACACCACATTGTCGCTCTGGCCACTGCGTAACGTATTATGTCAAGTACAGAGAAACACCACTCCAGGAAATAAAAATATTCCACAGCTGGAGGAATCCTCCCGAATGATTTGGAGTTTGTAATTACGCACTTTGGAGAATCCACCAACGAAAACCCTCAAATAGTCGAAAGCTTCCTCACACCTCTTTCCTAACGGAGTGCACTGCCGTGCGTAACACCACGCACAAAGAAGGCGTGATGGTGTATGCGCCCAGCCCTGGTTAAGTTAGTGTATTAGGCTGTAGGGACTCCCTGCTCAAGCCACACTGCGCTCTGGATACCTTGGACTGAGACATTCACAGAGGCAGCCGGGTCAGACGACCGGACCGGCAAGGTTGCAACATGCGCTCGCCACTGCGTGCTGCGTTTCAGACCCTCAGCGCACCTAGCACATCGCTCGGCTCAGTTTTTAAGCGCTCAATTCTCTCTTCCCGTCTGTTTTGCATTCCACATCAGGCTGGCAGCCGAGCGGGTCATTGGGGACAATACGGTGACTGGCTGATAACCGAGCCCGTCTCCGGGCAAGTAGCTATGGACTGCAGTTTTACTTGAAGACGCAAATGGAGAATCCAGCAAAGTACCTCTCATCGGTGCAGGGGATCGACTCTGTGCCGGCACCCATCGGAGAGATTATGTGGAACCGCACCGAAACGGAGGCAACAAGCGACGGGAGGAAGGATATGGTTTTGCGCACGGTGACGGGCTGTCTGCTGTCCCTGCTCATCCTATGGACCCTGCTGGGGAACATCTTGGTCTGCTCTGCGGTGCTGCGCTTTCGGCACCTGCGGACCAAAGTTACCAACATTTTCATCGTCTCCCTGGCTCTCTCGGATTTATTTGTGGCTGTCCTGGTCATGCCCTGGAAAGCTGTGGCAGAGGTGGCTGGCTATTGGCCGTTTGGCACTTTCTGCAACGTGTGGGTCGCTTTTGACATCATGTGTTCCACTGCCTCCATCCTCAACCTCTGCATTATCAGTGTGGATAGATACTGGGCCATCTCGAGCCCCTTCCGCTACGAGAGGAAAATGACCCAGCGAGTTGCCTTTGTTATGATTAGCATCACTTGGACGTTGTCTGTACTCATTTCATTCATACCGGTCCAGCTGAACTGGCACAAAGCCAGCGCTGACGACCTGGCTGGGGCGCACAACTCCTCAACAACTAGGCAGATAGAGGAAAACTGCGACTCCAGCCTGAGCAGAGAGTATGCTATATCCTCCTCATTGATAAGTTTCTATATACCCGTGGCAATTATGATTGTAACATACACCAGAATTTATCGGATTGCACAAATACAAATTAGAAGAATTGCCTCCCTGGAGAGAGCGGCAGAACACGCGCAAAGTTGTAGGACCAACAGAATAGAGTGCCAACACCACAACACCTTGAAAACGTCGATTAAACGGGAAACAAAAGTGTTCAAAACTCTGTCGGTGATTATGGGTGTCTTTGTGTGTTGCTGGTTACCTTTCTTCGTTCTGAACTGCATGGTGCCGTTCTGCGACAGGCCGGCCACAGACCGGGACGCAGGTCTGCCGTGCGTAAGCGAGACGACTTTCGACGTTTTTGTGTGGTTCGGCTGGACCAACTCCTCCTTAAATCCCATAATTTACGCATTCAACGCCGAGTTTAGGAAGGCCTTCGCCAGCCTCTTGGGCTGTCGTTATTTCTGCTCCAACACACCAGTGGAAACTGTTAACATCAGCAACGAGCTGGTCTCATATAACCAAGATACCCTCATCCACAAGGAAATAGCGAACGCTTATGTCAACATGATCCCCAACGTGGTTGAATGTATTGAGCATGAGGAGACTTTTGACAGGATTTCGCAGTTCTCTCATAACAATGAAAACGCCACCGACTCGGTTTGTGACTTGGAGGACTGCGAGGCAGACATCAGTCTTGATAGGATGTCACCATTCACTCCCAATGGATTACACTGACTCCACACTTTGTGTCTCCCCGTGCGTAATTGGATGTATTGATGATATTGTCACCGTTTATTCAGCTCCTGTGCACCGGAGGCTCCTCTCCACAGGGAGCCCACAGGTCAAGGTTCTCTGCACTACTGAGCAGCAGCCCTGGCAGCTGGTGAGGGAGTCCAGTGACTCTCTCATGGACACTTCAGCAGGGCACATGTCTCTGTAGCCACAAGGCCCCCCTGCCACCACTTTGCGTCATATATCAGATGTGATGTTGTTGTCCTGTTCTGAAAAAAGTGACGTGTAGGTGTTTATTTACATGACAAGTGAAGTCTGTGTACCTTTGTTCAAAGGTTCGGTGTTGGTGAAGCTGTCGTTTACTCAAAGGCTTTACTTGGAGCATCAGTGTCTAATGTTCATCCACTTGGAGGGAAAATGTTTGTAAAAAGTCGCTGAGGATTCATATAGGAAACTTTTTGCTGCTTAATAACCTCGTGTATCCAGTGGCCGCCTTTCCACTGAGTATGAAAACTGAGGGCAGCCTTACAGACAGTGCAACCAAGATAGTCAAATGCAGTCATTTTAGCGCCTTATAGCTTAATCAAAGAAGAGTTTTGAGACATGAAAGGAATGTGTTGTATGGAGTTTAAGTTACATGATGCCAAAATGCAGTATTAAAGTGTTTCGCCACTGCACCCACCCCAGTGACTCCTCCAGCACACCTGCTCTGCTTCACATGGACCATTATGCAGCTAGATTCAGATTTAGGCAGCCTCTGGCTTTGATAGAGTTAAACATGGTGCAGCAGCACTAAATCAAACAGTGCACGTACAAAAAGTGAGCCTGTGTCTACTGGCATCACTCACACACATCAGAAAATTGTGACTAAAATCAGTCGACATTTTAACAATTAAAACCGTTGCTCTTTTCTGCATTCTTTTATTTCTCATTGAGGCCAAAAGTACCGTGATGGTTCTGCTTTATCAGCCACAGTTGACTCTTGAAATGACAAAAAAAAAAAAAAGAGAGATATTCAAGACTTTCCTAAACGACCAAAGACTTCAAGGAGTGAATCAATAATTCAGACACAATGAGGCTGCAATGTTTTGTAAGCTAGAGGAATCGTTGCTATAGAAAGCCTGCACACATGTGAGGCCACTGGGCCAGCACAACTGGATGTCATGCATCATCTCTCCCATATCTCGCTTATCTTTGTACTGTACAGATGACCTGATCTGAATGTATACTATGTCCTTTAAACAGTGAAGTGTGTCATCATTTGTCTAATAAAATGCTGTCATGCTACGACGACCACAGTGCACTGGTATGTTCCTGAGCTGAGATTAGTATTCAGGGCTTTCACAAATGCACAAACTTAGCATACTGGTGAATTTTACACCTTTAACTGAATTATTAATCTCAATTTTAAATGACTTCCTGATGCATATCCACCTCTGACCTGATCTTTTAAAATATTTCTTATTTTGACACTTTACCCGCTTTGGACATTTTGACAGCAGGGAGTGAAAATGTTGGCACAGAGACAGAAAGTGAGGGGGATGACATGCACCAGAGGTCCCCAGTGGAGCAAAGACTGGGGGACAGTGTGGTATCTTACTGACTGCTGTTCCTCCAGGACACTTCCTTAGTTCGACCTCTCCTCCACAGGTTCCCCACAGCTGATATATTTCCTCTGGCTGACGCAGAGAGGTTTGAATCCTGCAGATAAGAGTGGCACAGTTGTTTCAGTAAAGTTTTTTTTTTTTTTAAAGGGCAAACATGGGCAGCAAAGCACACCCTGAAGAAGTAGCTGTGTCGGTTGTTGGCCAGTATTTGTTTTTATTTTCTTTGAACCAGTATCAATACTTTGAGAGAAAACCCACAAATGCTGAAAGCCAGTGAAATAATGCAATACCTCAGGAGCAGTTGAAGTGCCAACAGCATCTGCTACATCTGTAGAAAAACACAAAACCCATTGTGTATAAATTCCTTCACTGTTTCATCACCATGTCTTGTGATTTGATGGACAGAATATGCTTTTATTTGTTTTTTAACATGTTAATGAATGCATTTATTTGAACTCACGTGGTCTAATGCAACCATTTGTCTGAAGTTAACCTCTGAATTCTTGGTACGTCACCCTCTGGTTAGCAGCTTTTTAAAAAGGCCTAGATGAGTGACATGTGTTGACAAATTAATGAAGAAGGCAGGGTTAACAACTTAATCCCTGCCTGGGAGCAAGGAGATGTAAATTACAGTTGTATTGAGCAAAGGAAGTCTGTGCCAATTATTTTAGACATCCCACTCATCTATATTAAGTCTGCATGTAATAAAAGTTTTTTGTTTTTTTTAAACAAAACTTTGTTTTCCTCAGGTTTGCGCATTATGTTTATCTGTTTGCTGTCATTTACCTGATAGATGCAGACTGTGGTGGAAGAATTACTGACAGTCTGTACCGAAAAGGGGGACTCCATCAATTTTACACATCAAAGTCTGTTTATATACCCTGATAAGTAGCTCCCTGCCGCACATAAAATATAAAGTCGCAGCCCCCTTTGTAGCTCCAGAGGGAGCTGCTTAAAATCGACATAAAATCTGCTTCTGCCTGTGATGTCAGTTGAAGATTATGAGTCTGCTAAGTAAATAAATAAAAACACTACATTAAATCATAGACTAAACTGACAGACGTCAAGCTGCACTGCAGTTTGGACTTTGATGTTGTGCAATGGTAGATCTGTGGATTATTTTGAGTTAAAGTAACAGTGCAAGAATGTAAAAATATTCCTGCATTTAATATCCCAGGTAAGTTAAAGCACATAAATGTAAGCAGCTAAATGTGCTTGAAGTAGGAAGGTGAACATTCTGCAGAAAAATGTCCCCTGCTAATAATTCGTACATTTTTAAATCATTTACAGCGATGCATCAGGACATTACCGGCATTTTACTATTGCGGCTTTTCAAGTGGAGCTAATTTTGCCTCCTTTGTTTTGTTATTAAAGCTACTGTGTTGTGTCATTTGCTGCTGAGTTCAAAATCATTTCAATGTTTAATACGGTGAGCAGCATCATATTTGCCTCTAAAAAGGAGTGAATTATAAAGTAGCATCAAAACTGTATATGATTCAAATAGTTAGAATTATCAAGGATGCATTTGTTGTTAAATGGAATCCATTCAACTGCTTTATATAATGTTCGATGATGTAATCTTTCGTACTGCATTGTGCTTTCTGAGTTGATTAGAAGTTTTATATATAGAATTTGCAACGTATTGTTATCACATCAATGTTTTGAAGGATAGAGTGCAAGAGAATGAGTATGAAGTAGCATAAAATGGAAACACATGCACGTTCATTAAAGACATATTCGACGATATTGAATTCATGTTTTAAAAGATGCTGAAAATATCAGGAAGATCTTTCTACTTAACTCAGGTATTGCAATTGAGTGAGATAAACGTAATCTAGAAAGAGTCATGTAAATGGGCTGTGACTCTAAATGACACCGCTGTTCTCCTGCAAAGTGTCTCCGCGGACACATTTTTCAAAAATGAAGGCATTCTGTCATTTTTCCTCATCACACGCAGGATTCACACAGCTGCCAGGGGAAATAGATTAAATGATTCCAAGAAGAAAGCCTGTTAACTGATGCCTACAGGCTGTGCTTCAGGGTTTTTCACCTCCCGCCTCCGTCCTGTTGCTGATCGGTGTTTACCCCCGAGGGATGAAAGATGGGAGAGGACAGGAGGGGGACCGGACGGCGGATCAAGTTGCGTCGGTCAGACTTGAAACGTAGACGACATCTCTGCTACAACTCGTCAGACCGTGATTAAACTCGAGATCGCAGATAGCATCCGGTGCAATCGGGGTCAGACTTGAGGGACTGGTGCACTTTGACACTGCATTTTTAAAACACAGAGCTCATATTGAAGGTGTAATTAAAGGAAGTGGTCATCATTTCACATTTTGAAGGCCAATGCTTCCGTATGCAGCTGCTGCAAATCTACTTCAGACGAATCTGGAATGTTGATGTGAAATATTTGCATTTTCTACATTTTGCTATGATGTTTTTTTTTTTTCTCTCCATTTCTTGTTTTTCAGCGATCGCTGAGTAAATGAGTGAAAAATAGGAAAACAGCAGCATTCCCAGAGGATGAGGGGTTTACTCGTTCTCTGTGTTGTGTCCTTGCACCGCGGAACAGATCTGAAAGGTGGTTTGACCTCGATATTCAGCTATGACAAGGGAGCCGAAGAGGAAGTGGAGGCAGGCTTAGGGGGGTTACACCATCCGTCAAGACACATTCATCAAAATCACTCTTTCCATCTGCACACACACACACACACATACACAGGCGCACAACACACACATTCAACATATATATGCACCACTGTTGAACGCACATTTTTTTCCTGTCACGATCTCCCCTCAGTTCTCAGCACGCTTCCTTCCTTCTTTATCTTCAAAAAATTCAGTCATCCAAAAAAAAAAAAGAAGGAAAGAAAGAAAAAAAAAGAGCAGGAGTCAGTTAAACTCTCTGTTTCCTTCACCTTTTCAAACTGGTCTCTCTCACTGAGCACATCGAGTGTTAAAATACGACCTTTTCACAACATGTTTGTAGCTTCTCCTCTATTTTCTGGGTTACCAGGGCGATGAGTCTCTCTCTAACTAGTTTATGAAAAGGGGGACAGTTGGAAAACAGTGCAATAAATAACAGAGATATGTTAATTAGAAACTATTTATTTATGATACATAAGGAATGAATGTAATTAAGAATGTAGTATATAACAGCGTAACGTTTTGGAGAAAAGCTCACATAAACCTATCAAACCTCATCTCAATGTCTGCTGCACAAACTGTTGCTGTTTAGTTCTTCACTCACTTAAATAAGGATAATCTGCTTATTTTGCTCTAAATTCTGTCTAAGTTGGAATTTTTTTCTATCTAAAACACACGATTGAGTATGAAAAACTTTGCCTCCCTATAATATTTAACTGTTAAAACTCACTTAACTGGGAGAATACAGTAAAGACTGCAACAATTTAAAAAAAATGAAAACAACAGCATTAAGTCTGAACATTTAAACTATTTTTAATATTTTAAACAATAACCTTTTTTGGTTTTGGTTTTATTACACCAAAAAGCTATTAATCTGTCCTCTTTTAAAACCTGATGACTTGTCTGCTTTCTTTTACCATCCTTGTGAAGCAAAGTCAATTTTTAAAAGCGCTCTACAGATAAAGATTATTATGACTTGTGTTATTATTATGAACATAAATAGCTAGCCCTGCCGCTGCCACAAGCATCAAGGACATTCAGAAAAGCTACAAAAACATGGTGCACGATGCAAACAAAAGAAGCATTTACCAGAAAAACATGATCAAATTAAAGGAAGGCTACAGGAGGACCTTGGAGACACTGTGGAAACAATGCTGATGATCTATGGTAGGCATCTACTCTTACTTTGGAGTGTAAATGGGGTCAACACTGACCCCAACTGTGACTACAACTTTTTTCCTTTGACTTTTTTTAAATTGTTATTTTGGTATTTTTTATTAACCTTTAATGTTACTGTAAGGGCTGCAAGGTGGCACAGTTGGTAGCACTGTTGTCTCGCAGTAAGAAGGTGCCCCCACCAGGTTCTAACCCCAACCCAGTGGGGGCACTGGGATCTTTCTGCGTGGAGTTTGCATGTTCTCCCCGTGCAGCGTGGGTTCTCTCCAGGTTCTCCAGCTTCCTCCCACACAGTCCAAAAACATGTTGAGGTTAATTGGTGATTCTAAATTGTCTGTAGGTGTGAATGTGAGTGTGCTTGGTTGTCTGTCTCTAAGTGTAGCCCTGTGATAGACTGGTGACCTGTCCAGGGTGTCTCCTGCCTTCACCCTGAGTCAGCTGGGATAGGCTCCAGCTCCCCCGCGACCCTAGTGAGGATTAAGCGGTGTACAGATAATGGTGTTATTTATTGTTGCCAAGGAAACATACAGAAGGCCTCAGTTCTGAGTTAGCCTGAGGTTACGGTGGCTTAGGTCTATAATTCTGTAAAACTGTCTCATCTGCATTCGACTAATCTAAGAGATATAAACCAGTTCAACACTGTGGCTCACTCTAAAGTGTCTGTAAAACCTGTACATTATCAGTGTGTCTCCACCTTCTCCCCTCTCGTTTCATCACACACTTTCACTCCACATTTCACACTGACTCTTTCAACCAACTTTTCAGCAAGATTTTAATGATTGCACTTTTTACTTTCAAGATAAAAGTAACTGTCTGACTGAGGCTCTGTCATTTGACCCGCATTGTTAAAGAGAGACTTGGTTCAGATCACCGAGTGATTGGCGCATATCTGTGGTAGAGCAGTTTAACTTTGAAGATCAGTCATTTTGCTCTTTGAAACTCCTTCCTTCACTGCCATCCCATCCGCTTCCTATCTCTGACGCAGTCGGTGGTTTTGAGTTACTTTCAGTGAGCTTGAATGGAGAGAAAGACTGGTGTCTTTTTTCCCACAAGGCCATTGGCCCGCTCTGAATGTTGACGCCGAGGCATGCATAAACTGTCACACGGGCAGAACAAAACACTCTGTCCTGGTGATACAGGATGCTCACACACGCAATGCTGGGAATATGTGTTGCTTCACTGCATTTCTCTCATTCCACTGGGAGAAAGACAAGACAAATAAACACAATCTTTTATCCAAGTTGTGACTTCTAGCTTTTGGGGTACAAATGCATTGTCGTGGCAGTTTTGTGGACAACTAGCGAAATCTTAAAATATTGAATGTGGCATAAAATTCAAAATGCACCATCTCAAGCATGTCTAATTAGGGAAACGTAAAACTCCAGAAAGCTTCCCTCATGTTTTTATATTTCTTTTTTTACAAAGTCTACAATAAAATCATAATATGAAAGGAACATTACCATCTAACTTCCTTAAATTTCCTTCACTTCCCTGCTTGGGGCAATCAGCAATGTCCAGGGATGAAAAATGAAACCAACAAGGATGTACCTAAAACTGCAGTTCCCTGAATGGCCACTTGAGGCTGGCTCAATTAGTGAGTCACTCCCCACTGACCCCTATGTTAAAAAGATCCTAATTTACAGCAGAAATAAACATGTTTAGCTAATAGTTTTGGTCTCTGTAGCCAATTTTCTCATTTTTGATGACTGTAGAGGGAGTGAATTTTTATATAGGCCACTCGTTTACAATGTATTAACGCTTAAAGTTATGTATAGTTAAAGCGGTGATCATTTTAGGTGGCAGGTAGGTGTTGTTACGGGAAAGTTTATGGCACGCCTAAGCTTCAGTTTCACTCCACAGCTTTCTGGATTAGCTGGGAGCTAGAAACAGTCAGGCAGAATCAAGATGGCAGCGTCGGATTGACCTTCAATACCACTCTTCAGGAAAAATGGTTGACATCACAAAGGCTTCCTCCATCTTTATATACAGTCAGTGGTTTGAAGCAGTGGCAAAATTGGTTCTTGTGCTTCTCTGTAAATTAAATAATAATGACTAAATATGCACCAATCAAAGGTTAGGTTGAAGTTAAATGTTAGTAGAGAAAAAAAAAATTGTTATTACTTGATGACTTTATTTCAGCAACCCGGATGTGGTTTGATGATTTGTAATTTAAAATGAACAGGCAATATGAGGACACAACTCCACAGAATCAGAAAAAAAAAGATTATTTGTAATTATAAATTTTGGCTAAATGTTGACTACTATTAGGAATGTAGGGTCACACTGCTCACAGCAAAAATAACCTAACTAAAACAGATTTTTAGGGTTTTAAATTGATAAAAGATATCACTTTCATTCATCAGCAGAACTTTAACTGACCTGAAAACACTGACAACTGGAAAATCTCCTTGTATCTGCAAGATAACTCTTTTGTAAATATGAGACAAAGCTTTTTTGTCTTGTGACTATGAAATGGCACATCACAATGATTCGGTGTTTAGTAGAAAATAATGTGATATTTACTGGAGATATGAAAGTTATCATTTCAGCAAAATGTTCTTTTTCTTCTCTCTCTCTGAGGAATTCAGCGTGCTTCTGATTAACACAGAACTAGTTTCCTTTTATATTCCGCTGTATCACATTACATCCACTTCTATCAGGTAAAAAATAATCACACACTTAATGGTTGACAAAGCCCCTGTAGAAAATTGTGACCAGGTCTTAATAGTTGCGTGTCAGTGCCACTGAATTGTTTCATCAGAAGGACCACTGAGCAAATTACCTGCACAGACTCGATATGAGAGCAAAGGCAATGAGGCAAGAATTATGTAGTTTATTAGAAGAATGAAATCATTTACTAAATGTGATATGAAAAGCTCCCTCTCTGATAAATAAAAGCTGCAGAAGAGAGCGCAATCATGCACTGCATCCAAATACTGGTATCACACACAAAAAGCTGCAGGTCAACATCTGATCATCTGTGCATCTTTTGCATGATGACTCTGCATTCCTCAGCATTTTGCCACTTTTATCTATCAGACTTCAGCCACAGATTACTGCTCTGCAGGAAAGTAGAGTTCACTTGACAAGGTCATGTACACGTGTCACACGTCACAGCTGAACAGCAAGAGCCCGTCTGTCTGCTCAGACTGAAGGCTAATTATGACCTCAAAATATATCTTTTGATTTCATTCAAACTTAAAATGTGTCCCACTTGTCACAATGTGATTTGATGATTCATTTCTAAAATAAAGTTTACCTCAGTAGCTGAAAGAAATGTCCTATAAACAAGGCTTTTAATTCAAAAAAAGCCACATTCAGGGCTTTGTGCAAAAGAGAACACAGGTGGGTGGCTCAGCATTTAAAAGAACAACACATTCTCTACAACTAAGTTAGGAAAAAAGGCAACACTCCATAGTTTTAAAAACAAAAGTTTTCAACAATGACCTCATATTTAGATTTTCTTTTTATGAGTGCATTTTTCTGTCTTTTGACACATTTTGGCAGAAAGTCTTCCTCAAGTCTGACAGCAGTGAGCTCGTCACTTGATTTGAACCAATCAGCAGGAAGCAATGACACCTGGGAGGAGTCTTCCTCCTCTAGCCACAAAACACCAAAACCCACAACCACTAAATCTGCCCTAATAATAATAATAATAATCACATCCAACAGTAGGACCTCGTGAGGAACTTGAAGTGTAAAAAAAACACACATCTCACCACATCTCCTTATGTGCAAAGCATTACAAAAAAGGTTTAAAGTTAAGGAAGCATTTAAATGATGTGGGGCTATCGTATTAAGTTCCTCTGTCCACAACATCTCTCTGTTGGGAGGCCCTGAGACGTCTACAACTTCCCTTTTCTTTTGTTTTCTATTAGAAGTGATCTCAGATGCTCAGAGAATTGTTTTTGCATCTGAGAGAGGCTTAAGCAGTGGATTTGAAGAAAAATGTTTGTTAACTATGTGTTCTGGTTTCAGGTGTTTTTTTCCTTTGCTATATTATCTTCTCCAGCAGTTGGAAGTATTTAAGATGAGAGGAAAGTAACAACAGAATTCCTCTCAGCATTCTTCCATCATAATTCTGTTCTGTAACACAAAACCTAAAAAGCTTACCTCTTATTTGCCTGCACCCCTGAGAACTTCAAAGAAAAACATGATCCCGGCTATCGTGTGTGTTTACCCTGAAGCGGTGTGGGGTCAGCTGCCATCTTGTCAAAGGAAACAACTCAGCTCTTCCTGTCAGACAGGTCATCTCCTTCAGGTTCACACATGATGTTGCATTCCTGAAATGAGACAATGACAAATGTGACAGCAGTCACATCACTGAAGCACAATGATTCATTATCATAAAAGCTATGATTCCAGAGCAGACCTGTGTGAGTCATTGTCTCTTTCTGGTCTGATTTCCCCCTCTTGTGATGATGGACACAACCGATTCATCAGCAGAGGAGAGACTTTGATGAATTGAGTGCTCCTCTACTGTGTGCGTCTGTGCAGGAAACTGACTCTGTGAACAATATGACAATTTCCAGATATTCTTGGCTGCAGTCATCAGTCTTTTGGCCCTGAAATTAATTAATTAATTTGAAAGTGCTTGGACTTCTCCATCAAGGGTCGCCCACATTCATTCAGTTGTATTCCTGTCAGACAACTTGTCAATATTTTTCACAGCTGAATAATAATGCCATTCAAATTAATTCATTACCATGTAAATGTGAAGAATTTGCAGCCGTCACAGTGACTCTGTAAGGCTCTACTTATGCACGGTGGTGCTTTGAGGTAAAAGCTAATACGAGCACGAAAAGCGAGTTGGTACCAAATTTCATCACAATACATCCAGTAGTCATTGAGACATTACACTAAAAACAGTCCAACTCATGGTAGCACTAGATTTAACTCACCAAAGTCATTTTTTATGCTTTGGGCTAGACATATCTTTAGTGAGTTTCATAGCAATCAAGTGGGTGGAATATTTCAGTCTGGGTAATATCGGTGGACTGAGGGGTCAATAGGATACCTGCTGCTCTCTAGTCTATAAGTCCTGAGGTGTTCACGTTAATAATAGAAAATTCTCAGAGTGATTTGCACGAAGCTGAGTTTTATCAACGTGACAGACCTTCTCAGAGGACAAATTAATACAATTTCTCAGTCAGATCAAGGTCTGCTCCTTGGATTATTATGCATTTTATAATGCAGCTCTTAGCTGGTGCATTATTTCTGACAGTTCCAAGACAACTTTGACCAAAGACGTATGCGGTCCTCAGGGATAAAATCCTGTGTGAAAGTACTTTGTAAATATTCATCCTTCTGTTGCTTTAAGGTGGAATTTCGCTCTGTCCTCTGTAGCTCTATGTGCAGATTGTCAATGACAAAGAAGCGAAAGTCAAATCCCACTGGTGCTTCTGACCCTTGCTTGTGCCAAAATGAGTCAGCTAACGTCAATATTTTCCTCCCACAACAGATCACCCTCCTGCTTATTATGCTGTTAAGCGTCTGCTAAGAGCATCTGTCTTTTACTCTGAGAGGGAGCTCCAGCACCAATGTAAGAATTTTATTTCAATGCACATTAAATCCAATCAATGACTGAAGTTCACATAATGTGCTGAATGGACGATGCTGCACTTTAGTGAGATAAAGACTCAAACTTAACTGTATAAAACAGCACAGTGTCTTTAAGACAGCTTAAACTGCTGTTATTCCTATGTGTAATTGTCATTAAATCTACTTCTTTCTTGAGCAAAGTGGAGAATGTCGTACTTTTTTACACTTAACATCGCTCAGGAAACTTTTTATCATATCAGTTTATGGTTTATCATACCAGGAACTGGGGCAGATAGAGAACAATCTTCATTAATCTTTCAAACTGTACTGGTTTAACCCAGCATGGGTTCTCAGAAGTATATCTAGCCAATGGCCCAAAATGGAAATGTTTACTGTCTGAGTTTAAACTAAAAGTTGCCTCTAAACTGTCCAGGCCTTTGTTTGAATCCACCAGGCTCCTCATCAGCAGATGGTGCTGAGCAGTCACATCACTTAAGTTTGATTTCACTAATTTCCTACTAGACCTCCACGTATTACCCACATATCCAGTTGAGTTGTTCGCAATGAAGCAAACACTGGATATTGTCTGGATTATTGCTCTCGACAGAGGCAGTTTGGCAATGATACTATCATCACCACTGATTGTACTACTGTATGCATCGCAGGGCATCAGCAGCTCATTCAGTGCAGCATGCTGCAATTAGGCTGTCACGCTTTCAACCCCACTTTTGTCATCGTAGCAAAGAGCCTTACGAATTAGTTTTTGCACTTACTCCAGACGTTTGACACATATGTCCTCATCCTGCATATATATATGTACAGACAGAGCTAACAGATGCCCACACATTGTGCGACCATATCCACCAAACTCCTTTCAGACACTGATTGCTTAGGTTGGCGCTCTTTTTGTAAAGCTTATTTGTCTGCAGCTTATGCTATGGGAGCGCATGCAATTATAATCTGAGACAGTTTCCTGCTATTTGCTAATTGCCATTCAGTCTCACAGGACCACTGTTGATGATGTCACTGTCATATCAGGTACCAATCAGACTGACAATCACATTGTATCCTGTCTCCCCTGGTCCCCACTGCGATCACATAATTACTGTCAAGATTTGATCCACTGACAAACAACACAGCTTTGCTTGATGGGATTAGATTGGATTTTATAATGACACGATTGTTCATTAGTCTTCCACGGGGACATGCAAAATGTAATATCATCCTGCAGCCAAGCACACAATCACAGGTCAGCTGGTTTCTTTAATAATGTGGAGCACGTTACGGAATGCAGAGATACTAAGCTGCTAATCCCTAAGAAACAGCTATTTATCTTTTCCTTTCTTCCTTTATATCAGGACAAAATGAATGAAACTGGTATCTGGAGGAAGGTTTTTCACCCTAGGAACGTATTTCAATGACAGTCCTTACAACACCTCAAAGAGCATTGCAAGGACAACATTCACAATCTGTGCTAAGTTTAAAAAATTCGATTGAAGTTAGGGAGCAAATTAAATATTGGAAATAATTCTCAGGCATTTCCCTCACAGACTAAGCCGAGGCCCCTCTCTCTCTCTCACACACACTGTTTGAAGGAGGAGCAGGCCGGAGGGGGAAGCGGATGGAGAATAGAGGCGGTGAAATTAAACCCACTGTCTCTCTGAGTGCTGACCTGTGACGACACGGGAGTCGGCCATGTTTTATCGGGAGCAGGTTTGCGGATAGTGGCAAAGGCTTTGATGGCTTCTGAAGCCGAGGGATCAGATTTCAGGCCCTGTCAACTGACACAGCAGTAGATATTTATGCATATGCGTGTGTGGAGTAAAGGGGAAGTGTATGTGTCCAGCTTAGTTTGTTCAGAGAGAACACGGTGGTGATTAGGAAGGTCGGACAGAGGTTAGACAGAATACGGAAAGCTTTTATTGCCAAGTGAGCTCGCACACACAAGGAATTTGACATGATGAATGAAACTGTGGTACTCAGCAACAACAAGACAGACAATAAATATAGACGTCTAAAAAATTAGAAATAAACTATTATATGTAAAAGTACAGCACTGTTGCCTCCAAGCAAGAAGGTTGCCGGTTTGCGTCCCGGTGGGGGCACCAGAATCTTTCTGCGTGGAGTTTGCATGTTCTCCCCGTGCAGCGTGGGTTCTCTCCGGGTTCTCCGGCTTCCTCCCACACAGTCCAAAAACATGTTGAGGTTAATTGGTGATTCTAAATTGTCCGTAGGTGTGAATGTGAGTGTGCTTGGTTGTCTGTCTCTAAGTGTGGCCCCGCAATGGACTGGTGACCTGTCCAGAGTGTCTCCTGCCTTCACCCTAAGTCAGCTGGGATAGACTCCAGCCCCCCCGTGACCCTCATGAGGATCAAGCGGTGTATAGATAATGGATGTAAAAGAAAAGTACAAAAATACTGTCAACAAAAAAGTATTGTGTAAAGACGCCGCGGGAACTCTGCCTGTGGTACTCACCTGCTCCTGACTTTAGATTAGATAAGTCAAGCAATATAGTCAAACATCTGATGCCTATTTTACACTAATGGTAAAAAGTTTTGGAACAAACCATCATACTCCAGCAGTTTATCGGAGAATTATAATAGAATAATAGAATCAGCTGCTTTTCTGTGTGAAATGTTGAAACGATGCCCCTGGATTAAGAAACACTGGACTATAACCATCTATAAAGTAGTTAAATTAGCTCCACCAACAGTCATTTGTGCTATAATATAATGTATGCACATATTATAAAATATGATAATATAACTATGGCAACATAGCAGCCACAACAAATATTCTACTACACAATGAGAGCTTATATATGTGTTACTCTACATACATTTAATTAATAATGCTTTAAGAAATCGTACTTTTGTTTAATTTATCTTTGTTCAAAGTATTTATGCTAAGCTAAGCTACCTGTCTGCTAAGTGTAGCCTTAAATTTTGCATCTCAATCTCAGCCACAAGTGTGAGCACTTTCACTTAGCTAAAGGACCTGACCACTTCTTCAACCACTGCACACATGGTCAGTTCTGAGATCAATAAATGTATGTTTCTTATGCGATTACAATGGTCTCAAAGATGTGTCCAAGAAGGGTTCACATTCAGGTCAACTGTGAAGAAAATAACATCTCTGTAAAATCCAATAAAGCACAAATTGGATCAGCTGAAAATCATTATTTAAACCATTTAATGTATATTTAGGTAGTGATGGATGTCCCCTTTTCCCTCAAAACCAACACAGGAATAGCAGTTTGTGGGTGACACAAGAGAAGAGTGAGCCATAAGCAACAGCAGGAAAAACTGAAAGATGTAAGACCTGAAGGAAATCACATCTGAAAGATTGCTCCACGGTTTCGATAAATAATCCGTGTTTCTCATCACTGCTGCTATAAAGATTGCATGCTCAGTAGTGCAAAGCATTCCTTTGACAAATGGAGTTTGATATTACTTTGCCACAGAGCAGTGTTTCCATCAATCTGTCAAATTAATGGCCAAACAAACAAGATGGGCACCTAATAAATGGGAGAGAGTGCAGGGTTGACATTTATATGAGCTTGTGTTTCCTAGAGACATAGATGTCAGATGACAATGTTGAACTGAGACCGAAGTCTTTCCCCATAATGCCAAGACTGCCCTCTCGCATCTGACAAACGAATTTTATATTGCGCTGTGTGTCATTCATAGACGGATGAGAAAGATGTTTCCAAAGCACAGTACGTCAGCTCAGATGTGTTGTCAGTCCTGCCGTTAACACAGTGGAGATCATCTACAAGTCCGGTCAAGGAGATGATTTTGAGGAATCCACTTGACTGTGATGGTGCTTGATTCTTTTACAGGTGGCACAAAAGACATTAAAGGTTGCTTGCGGGAATGTGTAGGAGCTGCTGGAGGGTGCCATCATCATTAGCAACAATGAGGTTTACAGAGGTGTATTTTGGATTTAGGTATGTTTGCAAGTGCCACCCTTCATTATGTTAAAAAATAAAATTAGGTTTAGGCAAAAGGTTTGGTTAGTCTTCGTGCTATAACTGCTGATTGAAGCTAAATATAATAATGTTCGGCTAAAATAAGTCCGATTTTGAGAACTTGTCATAATTTAGATATGATTTTTTTTTCTTTTCTTGCAAGAAGCAGCTGTAGCTTCAGGTGTTAAGCATGATATCATGCATGAATGCATTAACTGCATATTAATGATCCCTTTAACAGGCCTTACTACAAATCGGCTGGAAGCATTAATATACCAGCAGAACTGAAGTTAATTGTAGCTTTTTTTTCTTTTTCTTTTTTACAGATGTAAATATATTTACAGCTGTAGGGACAGTAGCAGCAGCAATTGTTGTTGTGTCCACTCGCTGGATCCTTAAATGGCCTGTGGCTCACTAACCCAGATTGTGAAAGCTGAAACCTCCGCTGTGTAAACCCTTGTAAGACGAGGAAAGTTGATTGACTTTGCGTCTTTAAAGATGCCGATGTGAGCTAAAACCCCACGCTACAGGACAGTGACTCAGCGGTCAACAATATTCAATTTTTTAATGTAATTTAAAGGTCCCGTATTGTAAAAAAATCATTTATGAACGTGTATTTTGTGGTTGGTATAAACTTGGTGGTGTAAATATACAAAGACCACAAACACCCTGAAGGAGGCAGGATCAGCAGCAGCTCATTGGTTTTCAGAGCAAAACAGCCCATTCAGATCAAGCCTAAACTCAAGGGTTATACAGTCACGGTGGAATGAAGCATATATGCAGCATTTTAAGCTAAAAAAACTGAAAGAAACACTGTGGGGACATGTGGGACTTTGATAATTGGGTTTTAAAGGGGCTCAATATGGGATCTTTAAAGATTTTAGCAGCACTATGGGCCCTCAAACAACTACAACTTTTAATTCTGCTTTAATATTTAACAAAAAAACAAAACAAAAACTTTCTCTACCCTCCATACAGTCTTCTCTGGGGTCCGACCATTGTTTCATATCACTTATTATTTTGTAATTGGCTTTCTTTCTTTGTGTGCACCAACAAGGACCTTCCCCAGCTCCATGAACAAAACAACAGTCTGGCCTGTTAAGGCTATTTTGTTTAAATTTGTGTTACAGATTTGCACCACTTTGTTTCTTTGATCCTCTCAGACATTATTCCACCTTCAGATTCATCACATATTCCAGGTATTACATTTCTGTTCACGTCTCCCCGCATTTTGAACCCTATCATGACACATATATCCTATTTAATTTATTAGGGTCCGAGCACCAAAGGGTGCGAAGACCCTATTGGAACTGCTTGGATTATTATTATTATTCGTGCCAAAGACACGCGTTTTTGAGGCCCTAAACATACTCGAAAACTCACCAAAATTGCCATGTACATCAGACCCGGTGAAAAA